>NC_059075.1:121965559-122174795 GCF_020497125.1 Mauremys mutica
ACCGTCTTCCCCCTCCCCATGTGCACTCTGGAAGGCGGGGAGCTGCTGTGGGGGTGGAGCATCCCTCTGGCCAAGCGAGCGCCTGTTATATATCTGTATATTATATATATGTAGAGAGAGCTAATATTTTGTTTGATTTCTGCCCCCTTCTTCCCCTCCCTCACAAGTGGGTCCCATTTTTGTAACACCCCCATCTCATGTCTCCTGCACAGTGAGTACCCAAGCTCCGCAGAGGTCCCGCCCAGCCGTTCAGGCACAGCACTGACCTGGGGGAGAGGGGGAGGGGGTGCTTGGGCCCAGAGCCATACTTGGCTTTGAGCTAGGCCCCTGCCCACTTGAGCTAGCATCCCTCCTGCTCCACTTGGCCACTCCCTTCCTCCTTAAAGTCACCTGCCCCTTCCAGCAGGGAGGACAGAGGCACTGACAGCGGCCAGAGCTGGATCCTGAGGTTCAGAGGTGCTGCCATAGTGGGAGAGGATCAGGCAGGGCCAGGAATCAGGCCAGCCCCAAAATCAGAGGGATGTCTCTCTGCAGCCCTGGCTGAGAATCACATGCTGAGGTGCCTTCCTTGTATCTTTCATTCTGGGTTCTTCTCCCCCCCCCCTCCGACTCCACTGCCTCTGCCAACAGGGTGAGGGGGCAGTGCTTGTGCTGCCTGTGCCTAGACTGCTGGCTGGACGGGGCGGGTCCCCTCTCGCCAGCTCGGTGAGATGAGGCCAAGCCCGGTGCTAGCCGATCCCTGCTCGTTGGGACAGGAGAAGGCACAGAGGGGGCATGGGCCCTCTATTTCCATGGGAGGGACACTAGTAGATTTAAATTAAAAATCCCTCCACTTCTAGTTTTGGGTTTTTTGCCTTACTGTTTTTTCTTTTCTTTTTTTTTCCAAGAAAACAACTAAATTAAAAAAACCTGAAAGCCCCAGCGGTGTGTGCGTGTCACTCCCAGCTGATTTACTTTGGAGACCAGCTCCTCGCTGGGTTGGTATGTGGACCTGCCCTGCTGGGGCTGAACTGGTCCTGGTCCCCGGCTTGGGACTGTCTCTGCCAGCCCTCTGCAGGAGCAGCCAGCCAAAATCTGGATGTTGGTCCTAAAGACCTCTTCCCCTGTGGTTATGGTAGGTTCATCTGTGTACCTGGAGCGAGAGGTCATAGAATGAGTGAAGACATCCAGCCCCCTGCTTTTCCTTCTCAACGTGTGTAGGTGTCTCTCTCCTCCTCTTCAGCATACAGGCCTTCAGGGGGGCTGTTTATGGTGACAGAAGCCTGCAAGGCTAGGACATGCTCCCTTCATTCCACTGCCCAGTAGAGTGGGCTTAAGCTCTATGGAAAAATTGAGGGTGGGGGTATGATTTTGCAAGGGGATGTCACAGGCAGAGGGCAAAGAACGCCCGCCCGCCCGATTCCTATCTCCATCATCACTTGGCTTCCCTAGGACCCCACTTCCTGGCTTCTGCCAATTCTTCCTCTGCTGGTTGGTGGTAGGCCCAGCGGGCTAGGCCTAGTCCATCCCCTTGTCTCCCTGTACTCTCCACAGCGGTGGACAGCTGTCCCCTTGTTCAAACAGGGCCACACAGTGTTGGGGTGAGAGGGACACTAACTGCTGGGCTGGCAATGTTTTAACAAGGGCCTCCTTTCAAAAAATGTTCTGCTACTGGCACATGGACTACTCCACTGGGGGAGGGGGGGGGAATCATTCCCTGTCCCTCTGCCCATAGAATGCCCTGTTGTCCCCTCTCCCACACATCCCCCCTTGCTACACTCTGGCCCTGCTCATGTTAGCATCATGCACACAGCCATGGTTGGAAGCTGTTCCTTGAAGCACTGGTGGGGATGGGCAGGTGGGCCTGTGGCCATCAGTTGTGGGGGTTATGGACCCTCTCTGGGCTGGGATGTTAGGTGGGGAATCAGCAGGGAAATTCCTCTCTTCTCTTCCCCCCCTCCCCCCCGCCATATCCCCACCAACACAGGAGAGGAATACAGCTCCCTGGGTGGGTGGGGCATGGCTCCAAGCTCCTCTTGGTTTCAGCTCTTCTGCTCTGCAGCTGGACAGGTGCTGGTGCAGAGGGGCCTGCAGCACCCTAAGTCCCCAAATCCTCTTCCACTGGTGGAAGGCAGCATTAGGTCCCCTAGGGGCCCAGCAGAATGATAACGGGGGGGGGGGGCGGCTCTCGGAAGCGTGCACTGCTTACCAAGCTGAGCTAGCCCTAGCGTTTACAAACTATTATTTGCTGCTTCCCCTCCTGCCACTAACCTATTTTACTCCATGCTGCACCCATGGGTGCCCCCTAGAGTCAGTTTCAGATCATACTACTACATGCCTCCCCTGGCTGGAGGGCTGGGAGGGGGAGGTGCAGGGCAGGGAGCTGCCAGGATAATCACCAAAATAAACTGACTCATATAATGCATTAGGGGGAGGATTTGCAGCACCCGAGGGGGCTATCCTTCCTGGCTTAGCCCTCCCTTTGCACCAACTTATAGTGCAAGGAAAGAGTGAGATTCATCCTGCTACTCAACTCCTCAACCTACTCCTGCAAGCTGAAAGGTTAGGGGCAAAGCTGCCTTCAGAAATAATGACACCTAGTGCTAGATCAGTAGCAGAGCAGGGTTGTTATCCCCATTCTAGAGAGGGGAAAACTGAGGCACAAAGGATGGTAGGAATTAACCACTGGCCTGCAGGGTGACCTGGGACTAGAACCCACCTACCGTGAGTGCCTGTCCACCAAGTAATTAATTAAACACATGCAGCCCGGTGTGAATGCAAATGGTGCTACTGCACAAACAGGGAACTCACAGCGGGACACTCCTCTCCAGCCTAGTCCGATTGTAGTGTTGCTCAAGGGGAAAAAACCCAGCCTTTCCAAGCACACCCAACCCATTTCAGAGGGAGGGGAGTGGGGTCAGTGCTTAATTTGTAATGAAAAAGCTCCTCCGGCACAAATTAAGCCCTGCACACATCAAAGGGGGCAGGAACAGTGGGAGATGTTCCTCCTCCGGCTTGGAAAGGAAAAACTCAAATGTTTGCAACAGGGTTTAGCCAGAGCAAAGTGTGTGTGTGTGGGGGGGAAGACACATGCCGCTGTCTTCCCAAAGTTGACTAGGCAAGGTCTTCCCCCCCCCCGCCCCCCCCCCTCAGCTGGTTGAGGATGACATGGAGGGAGAGCCAGACAGCGAGCGAGGGGCAGGGGATGGCCAGAGCCGTGGAGCTGCAGGCCCCCCTGCTCCCCCAGACCACATGCAGTACAGAGCCGCCAGCCCCCCTCCCTGCAGCAGCCAGCGGCTCCCCCCAGCGCCCATCCTGCCTCCCACCTCTCCCCTGAAAGCCCCTCCTGACCCCCCGCATATGGCCCCACCCGCTCTCCGGAGACAGCCCCTCTTTGCGCCCTCCCAACCAGGGCTGGCTCTAGGATTTTTGCCGCCCCAAGCAAAAAAATGTTTGGTGCCCCCCTTTTTTTTCATGCCCCCCGGCCCCTCACCAACTCCACCCCTTCTGAACCCCTTCCCCAAATCCCCAGCCCCGCCTCCTCCCCCAGGTGTGCAGCATTTCCCTCCCCATTGCTTCCTGGGGGGCCCCACGACCTCCCACCCTAGCTCACCTCTGCTGTGCCTGCTCCCCCCAGTGTGCCGCCGCTCCGCTTCTCCCCCCTCCCTCTCAGGCGAGGGAGGGCAGAGCAGCGGCACATTCAGGGGAGCAGGCAGAGTGGAGGTGAGCTAGGGTGGGGGGGGGCGCAGGAAGTAACGGGGGTAGAGGAACCGCTCCCCGCTCCAGCTCACTTCCACTCCACCACTACCGCACAGCAAGCCTGGGAGGGGGGAGAAGCGGTGCAGCAGCACGTTCAGGGGCGCAGGTGAAGCAGAGGTGAGCTAGGGTGGTGGGGTGCAGGAAGTAAGGAGGGGTAGAGGAACCGTTCCCCACTCCAGCTCACCTCCACTCCACCGCCTCCTCGAGCGCCCACCACTCGGCTTCTCCTTCCTCCCAGACTTGCTGCGCAAAACAGCTGTTTCCCGGACAGCAAGTCTGGGAGGGAGGAGGGAGAAGAGAAGTGGCGGCTGGGCGCTCAAGGGAGCTGGGGCGGCAAGTGGGGGCGGCGGGGGCACTTTTTCCCCATGCCCCAGAGTTGGCACCTATGATGGCCGGCGCCAGAATACCGCCCCTAGAAATGTGCCACTCCAAGCACCTGCTTGTTTTGCTGGTGCCTGGAGCCGGCCCTGCCCCCAACACCCCATTACTCAGCCCCCACCTAACATCCCAGACAACCATCCACTACCCTTTGAGCCAGCCTCCCCTCCAATACCTGAAGCCTTCACCCACCTACCACTGATCCCCATCCTTTATCCAGCCCTCCCCAAGACCCCCCCACCAGCACTCCCCAAGTTCTGTGCAGCACTGTCTCCTAGCCCTGGTGCTGCCTGGGAGCAGGGAGCATTGTTCACACAGGCAGGGTGCTGGAGGTGTTGGCCTAGTGGGTGGAGCACTGGGCTGGGATTCAGCCCTGCCTACCAGTCTCAGCCTGGCTGGGTGACTGTGAATGAGTACCCTCGTCTCCCGGCACCTCAGTTTCCCCGTCTGTGAAATGGAAGCAGTGAGCTTGCCATCCTCTGCAACGCTATGTGAGAGCTACTGATTAAAGAGTGCTAGCTAAAAGTGGGGCATTATTATATGCCAGTTATTTTAGGTCACTCTATAACTGGTGCAAATTGGAGCAGCGACAGAGGGGGAGCCTTTCTGGGCATGACTGTTTTTTCCAGGGTTGGTGCACTCAGCTGACTGGCCATACACCATTGCTCTGGGGTCCTTCCCAGCCCCACTTCCCCGGCCCCATGCACGCAGACTTTGCACCTTCCTTGAGGAAGCACCCAGTCACAGAAAGCAATCTGCAAGTAACCACCATGCTGACCCTAGCTGTGTAGCTTCCCACAGGCAGGAAAGTGCTCTGAGCACTGGGCAAAGTGAACTCCCAGCATTTCCTGGACCTGCCCACAGCAGCTGTATGACCCCTGGACTGACAAAAGGGGGAGGTGGAGCTCTTTTTCTGTTAGATGGTTCTATAGTGTAGTGGTTATCACATCTGCTTTACACCCAGAAAGTCCTGGGTTCAAGCCCCAGTAGAACCAATGATGGGAGATTTTATGGGCAGCTATGAATAATGCCAGGGTGCCTGATGTACCTCTCATCAGAGGTTGATTTTATCCCCCAGCAGGGGAGAGGCGCTGCCAGCTACTGCTTCTGCCACTTGCCCCAGCTTGCAGCATTCTGTGCTGCCCCCATGTGACCATTGCAAGTACTACATCCAGCCTCCATTTCTCTGATACAACCTGGGGGTTCAGGGCCCTGTCTCTTCACTAGGAACTGGCAGAGGTACCAGCACCAGACCCCTCCCACCTCCAAGCAAGGCAAAAGTGGTCAGTAGAATCCCCCCACCACTCCCAGGGGGTGATCAGAGGGTTGAGCCTCTTGCTCCCTCACAGGTGTCTGCCCCTGCGCCCTGCCCCTGCTGGAGACAATCCCTCCTGGGGGATGAATGTAACTGCCCATGAGGAGGGGAGAGAGAGAAGGGTTTTCCAGCAGTGCCAGAGGACTGGGGTATGTGGGTGAGGGCCAGAGGGTGACTGGGGTAGTGGTCAAGGGGTCATTTGGCCCTGGCCTTTTCCCAGAGCCAACAATGGTCTGCAGCCTCTGTACACCCAGGGAGAAGGATCCAGCCCGTCCATCCGCCTGGTAATGCTGCAGGGCTCAGCTGGGCCATGTTCATGGGGTACAGAACCCTAGGAAGGGAGGAGCTGTACTGCCAGGGCGCTCAGCTCAGCTATTTCCCAAACTTCTCACTGGCAGTTTCCCAATGGCAGGCGCTCTGCTGATAAACTAAGAGCCACTGGTGATGATAGGGCGGGCACAGGGCATGGTAAGGAAAGGGGCATTAATACATGTTGGGTATTGGGGGGAAAAAGTCATTGGCATCACCTGAACAGGGACTTGAACCCTGGACCCTCAGATTAAAAAAAAATCTTATGTGCTACCAACTGAGTTATTCAATCTAAATTTTTTCCTACAGCAGCAAATCACTAATCCAAGCAATTGTACTGGCTGTAGTTTCAATACTTTTGTAGCTATATCTACATGTTCATTTAAACAGCACCAGATGCCTAAAACCTGGTGAGAAAACATACAAGAGACCAAAAAAAAAAAAAAAAAAAAGTAGCAGCTCTTAGATATAATTTAGTTTAACAGAAGCAGGAGCTTGAACCTGGCTACCCATCCTCCCTGTATAGGCTCCTTCTTTCCCAAAAGGTTCCCCACTTCCTAACAAACCAAACCCCTCCTTCCTACACCATCCTCTCAGCCATTCCTTGAGACCCTGTAGTTCTGTCTATCTAACTGGCCCTGCACATGGCACTGTAAGCATTTCAGAGACTGCTACCATGGAGGACCTGGATTTTAATCACTTACCTAGCAGCCTAAATTTGGCCTCCAGGACCTCTATCCTACCTTTCCCCATGTCACTGGTACCCATGTGTACCACGGCCACTGGCTCCTCCCTAGCACCGCACATAGCCTGGCTAGATGTCTCGAGACATTGGCAACTTTCGCACCCTGCAGGCAATTCCCCATGTGCTTCTCCCAGTCATCACAAACCCAGCTATCTATATTTCTAATGATCAAATCCCCCATTACTATTAGGAAGAGACACGTAATAAATGGGATTCCCTCCCGCAAAGAGGTATCCTCAGTGCAAGAGGATACCATGACATCATCTGGAAGGAGGTTCCTAAATATGGGATCATTTCCCTCCACTCCACTTTGATGTTCTCCTTCTCCGAGACATTCATCCTCCTCAACAACACAGAGGCTGTCAGACTGCGGGTAGGACCACTCTACCGTGTCCTGGAAAGTCTCATCTGTGTACCTCTGTCTCCCTTAGCTCCTCCAGTTCAGCCTCTCTGATCTCCAGAGCCTGTACTTGGTTTCTGAGGGCCAGGAGCTCCTTGCACCGAATGCACACGTACACCACCTGCCCCCAAGGCTGGCAATCAGACATTCTGCATTCAGTGCAATAAACTCTGCCACTGGACTTCTACTTGCATTCTCTTTTTCACTCCTGCAGCCATTTTTGTTGGGTTTTGTTTTTGTTTTGTGGGAGGGTCTTTATTGGCCTAAGTCTAGAGAATGTTCATCTGGTGTATCTGGCTTTCCCACTCCCTTGCAAAATTCCCATGTTCACTAACTCCTCTGGTCACTTAAGAGGGGGCTTTTTAAAGATCTGTTCTCCCTGAGTAGCCCCACCCCTGGTTACGGGTTGATGGGTGCTAAACGGTTTAGGGATCAAAGCCTCCTTAAGAAGCTCTCAGTCTTGCTTAGCAGGCTGGTAGGCTCAGCACATGGCCCCCCGAACAAACAGCACGCTGTATACTTCAGTCAAGCTGCAAGCACACAACAAACTGACAACAAACTCACCCCAAGATTCACACAGTCACTCCTCCTTCAGCTGGAGAACTCCCTTGCAAAACTCTGTTAGCTGCTCCTGTTCTCTGGCTGGGATCTGGTCACTTCAAAGACACAGGACACAGTGAGCTCCGCTAGAGGGCTAACAAACTATTTAAAGACATACTACCCTAGTCCTATTCACTATAATCCACCACTCCCCAACCCACTATGGTGGGTAACATTCATCCCCTCCCCCTCACTGACTCTCCACCCCCAGTCTAACCATCACCCCCATTCTCTGGGGAGTTAATGTTGTGACCAACCCATCACCCCAGCCTCCCTCTCCTTCAGCAAACATCACACCCCACCTGCCCCGGACCTGCATCAAGCATCATTTCCCCTACGGTTGGGGAGTTGGTTCCTTTGCACTGTGCTACAATAGAGAAGCAGCCAGCAGGTGTCACTGTGAGATCAAGGAAGAAAAGGAAAATGTTCTTTCATGTGCTCATGGCATGTGGCTCAGAAACCCACAAAGTCAAGGATGGTATTAGCCAATCATCTCTGTTAAGTGTAGTATACACCACATTAATAAGTATTATGTCGATGGAATTATTAAAATATGCATTTTACACACACACACACACACACACACACACACACACGACTGTTGGGAAGTGTTGTTAACCAACTGTATTATGCTTTCCCCACAATTCTGGCACCCATGTCAAGTATTCCACAACACTTTGCAAAGCTGAATTCAGCTTTGACATTAGACAATAGTCAGAGGGGTAGCCATGTTAGTCTGGTTCTGTAAAAGCAGCAAAGAATCCTGTGGCACCTTATAGACTAACAAACATTTTGCAGCATGAGCTTTCGTGGGTGAATACCCACTTCGTCGGATGCAAGACTTGCATCCGACGAAGTGGGTATTCACCCATGAAAGCTCATGTTGCAAAACGTCTGTTAGTCTATAAGGTGTCACAGGATTCTTTGCTGCTTTTATTAGACAATAGGAAATTTATCAAAGGCAAAGTACTTTAATGTGTTGCCAGGGTACAAGCTGATACCTTCGTGGACCAGTACCTGGAATGCTAATATCCAGAACAAAGATAAGGAAAGTATAGAACAACAAGTTAAGGAACTAGGACAAACTGATGGATTGGATTTTAGTGACTTTAGAAAGCTTTGTAACTTGTAAAATCATCTGATAAATACTGCTATCTGGAATGTGTTTCTTTGAAGGACATGTTCTGTGTAAGGTGAATATGCAGCGAGAATTTGCTTCTGAGAAGTAGCTATGTATGTCTCCTTTACATATTGTACTGATTTGTCTTTAGACAATACATTTGGCTAAGTTCAATTATTTGGTCTCTTGAACATTTTAAGAGCAAACCACGAATGTAGTTGGACAACTGGCTACACCTTTTAGTCAAAATGGGAAACAGGAAGGCAAAAATAAAAATCAGTAGGTAATTAAAGCAGAAAGAGCCATTATTTTTCATGGATGTTTCAAGGAAATTTGGTGTGAATCACATCAGTTGTTTTTGGATGGAAAAGAAATGTTGGGAAGAAAATTACCACGTTTAGCAACATTCTGAGGGTTTTCATCATCCAAATAAAAGTCATTTTTCAGTGACAACCTCAAATAAAAAACTGTAACCAACAGATCTGAGCATGGTTGGTATAGTGATGTTATAGTAATGTTATAGTAAGCTTATAGGTTATAATTTCATGTATATAGTTATGAGGCTGAAAATGTATCCGCATGGCTTAAAGCAAGCCCAGGCAAAAACTCTCCAAGAACAGAAAGGCAGTTCACACCTCATCAGGGCATGTATGGGACAAACCCAGCCCAGCCTCTCAGGAACAAAGGATGCTGGCCTAGGCAGAAACAAAAGGATCTGTTGGACTCTCAAGTGAGTCACCCCCCTTCCTTTGGTCAGTTTGGGACTGTGATGAGGTAATGCTCACCTGACCCTGAAGAGGGGTGGAGGTGGGCAAAGCCAAGAGGCTTGATAAAAGAGAGAGACGTTTGCCATGCTCTTCCTCTCGCTTCCACCTACATCTACATACACCACCACCACCACCAAGTGGCTGAAGCGCTGATCAAAGGGGAGAGCCTGGCTGAAGGGCAGCCAGCCAGCCTGTGGTGAGAAGCATCTAAGTTTGTAAGGGCATATCAATTCTTTGTTAAATTGACAAAGTCATATAAGCTTGCAGCGTCCGGCAGGCATAACTGGACACTGCAAGATGCAGGTTCCTAGGATTGTGTCTGGGATCAGAGATATTGGCTAGTGTCATTCGGTTTCACAATCCAAGGAGCAGTGGCTGTGCGTGCCAGAGGCTGTGTGTGAACAGCCCAGGAGTGGGGTTCTTACAGCAGAGTAGGGTAAGGCTGGCTCCCAGAGTCAAGGCTTAGAGTGACCTAGCAGATCACCGGTCCAGATAACACCAGGGGAACATCACAATCGGACCCTAGTGAAGCCATTAATACAGGAGCATAAAAGACAGCAGGCATTAAGAGGGAAATAAGAAGGGCCAAAATGGAGTTAGAAGAGGAAATAGCTAAAGATGTAAAAATCAAACAAGAGATTCTTGAAATAGAACAAGAAGCCTGTGAAAGAAATTGGTGGATCTATGGGGTCACTAGGGGCTAGTGGGAGCAATTAAAGGACATTGCTGAGAAGCTAAATGAATTCTTTTATCGGTTCTTTTGTCCTTTCTTCCCAGCTTCACCCTGCATATTATAGAACATAGGTCACTGAACTCCAGTTTAGAAAACAGACCTCATAGAAGAGAAGGAGGTGCCCAGACATAGGACTTTTTGCAGAATACACATTTCAATCCCACCTAAACATCTTTCCTCAAGTGAAATTAAGTTTACAGACACATGGAATTTGCACTCCTCTAGACTCACCTTCCAAGAACAGTAGAGTGTAAGAAAATGCTGCATGCTCCCTTTCAGGGCATCTCCCCGAGAAGAACTCACTTCTCTCCACTCTGCTGTAGACCCCAACACTCAGGTGAGAGCCCAGGGTGGGTAGGAAGGCAGGAAAGGGAAAATGCTCCCCCAGGGAGGTTCTATAGTGCTTTACATATAGCAAGTCCTGGGTTCTAGTAACAGTGTTTAAAAAAATCCAACATTGCAGTTTTCAGGGGCTAGTTTTGTTTCACTGGGTCAGATGGTGTTTGTGTGACACCACCAAGCTGGCTCAATCTGTAATAGCCAAGTGTTCACTACTCCTCAGGCAATAGAATTTCATGCAATTTCTTTGCATCTTTAGACACACTTCTTCTCATGTTCAGTATAGCCGACCCCAAGAGGTCAAATACTTGTAAACCCTGTGACCTGAAGCCCCGGAGAGAAGGTACCTGAAGCAGAGCACTGTATAAGCAGAAAAAGCTTGTCTCTTGCCAACAGAAGTCAATTCAGTAAAAGGTATTGTCACGCCCTCCTTGTCCCTGTCATAATGCAGACACCCTAGGGACGATCTGATGGGGTGATATTCAGCTGCAAAGGGCTACATTTGGAGTCAGCTCAATGGTGGCGAGGCGACAGTGTCACAAACACCGTCTGCCCCAGCAAAACGAAAATCAGCGCCTGAAAATTGCTGTGCTGGATAGGCTGAGTCTTAAAGACCCACTAGTCCCCAGACAATACAACAGACACTTACACAATTTCTCTGCTGTCTTAATCGTAGGTCAGACCCCAAAAATCAGGAGATTAGCTACATGGTAAAGTTATTAGTGATGTAGAAATGTTCATATTTTTATTTGGAAAGGAAGAGGATGATGTATTCATAGCACATGAGAATGCTGAGCTACTAATCCTTTCATAATTAAGACGGATATTAAATAGCATCTGCTAGGAGTAAACATTTTGAAGTCAGTAGGCCCAAACAGTTTGCATTCAAGTCCTAAAAGAGTTGGCTGAGGAATTCTCTGGTTCATTTTTAATAAGTTTTAGAATACTGAGGAAGTTCCAGAAGACTGGAAGAGTGCTGATGTTGTGTCAATATACAAAAAAGGCTGACGGAATGATCCAGGTAATTATAAAGCACTTAGCCCAAGATTAGTTCCAGTAGGGAGGTCAATTGTATAGTATTAAACTGGCCAGTCCTGTTTTTGAGAGTTTTTTTCCCACATCCGGTACTGGGACAAAACCGGATGTGGTTTTGTGGGGTATTGGATGGGGAAATGCCACTCCGCCCTCTCTGGCTCTTACAAATGACACCTCTCCTATGCTGTGACCGCAACTGCATTGTCACGTCGGTGGGGGCAGGGTAAGGCTTGGCAAGGGCTGGGCCACGCCTTGTTCCCAGAATGTCCAGTATTCCAGGAACATGGAGTGGCTTCTTTCGTACCACTGCAAAATACTGGAAAAGCTGATACAGGATTAAATCAGTAGAGACTGGGAATATAATTAATGCCAATCAACCCGGTTTTATGGAAAGTCAGCCTTAGCAAATCAACTCGATATTTTTGGATGAGATGACAAAGCTTGGTTGATAAAGGTAACTGCGTACATGTCATATATTTGGACGTTTGGAGACTTAGCACCACACAGCATTCTGATTAAAAAATTAGCCCTGCTCCACATCAAGAGGAACCATCTGATCCCTCAGGACAAATGGGATCAGCTCTCTCTTTTTTCTGTGATACAGACTTCATCCAGACACCAGCTCCTCGGCATTTTGTGATGCGTGACTTTGGGTTCTCGCCATGTGAGCAACTTTGTGGTGTGATGGGGTAGCATGCCAGCCTCAGGCCTAGAGAAGAATTCAGGGGTGTGGTGATACAAAGTAGCTCCTTCAGCAGTGCTACAAATATTCTCCCCTCCTCAAGTCCCATCCAATCCAGATCAAGGAATTCAAGGGAAATCATAAAATATTATGACAAGGTCTATAGAAAAAGCTAAACCAGAGCTACGGAGGGCCTAAGTTAATCATTTACTTTAGCATTATTCAGTGTGACGATTGAATGTCAAGTGGAGTCAAGAACTGTGGAAAGAAAATGGTTTTATTTATTGTTAAATGGAGATGTTGGGTGGGGAAAAAACACTTCTACCAGAAGTGGGGTTCGAACCCACGTGGACATACGTCCATTGGATCTTAAGTCCAACGCCTTAACCACTCGGCCATTCTGGTGATTGATAGTTTGGTGCTTTTGCCATAGTGAATTTTGCTCCCTGGATCAATGACTCATTCACTGTGAGGTTCCCTGACTCTTTAGCAAGTCAGGGGAAAGTTGTGAGGACAGGTATTTCCTGTTCTCCCCCTCCTGCACTTTCAGCTCAGTCCATACCTCTATGAGCTCCAACTCTTTCTTCCTGACTGTAATTTACAGAGATTCTGCCTACCACAGCTGCCAGGATCACAGTTAAACAGAGCCCTGAGGGCTCCCTGAGCAAGTAGCATAGTGTAGTGGTGTGCTCGGCTCTTTTCAGACAGAACTGAGTTTAAGGCCCACTCCAGTAAAACCAGCAGCTCCTCTTTGAAGCAGCAGTGTTTAAATAGTACCCTTTTGCTCTACATTTCCTTATCTTTCCCTCCTTCTCCCCAGTCTCCTGTGGATTACAGCAGGGAGGTGAAGGCAGTTGTGGAAATGAGATTTGATCATCAGGCAAGGAGAAGTAGGGTGTGTGGTGACAGTGTAAACTGCTTGGTAGGTTGCCTGCCAGGTGTCATTGTGGGGGACACCTAGACAGACCTCTGATGAGCAGTGAGGAGGAGCTTGCAGTTGTGGTCCATTTTGATACCAGTGATCTGGAGAGAGATCCTGAAAGCTAAATGTTAGGGTGACCATATGTTCTGGTTTGGCTGGGACAGTCCCTTTTTTAAGCCTTGTTGGCAAGAGCAAATGGGACAGATGCACAGTTTTGCCATAAAAGTGGGATGCGACCCCTAGCAGGGAGTGGAGGAACGTGTGCAGGGGGCAGGGATTGACAACACCAGCCTCGCACAGGAGGAAGTGCTCAGGAGAGCAGCTTGGGCCAGGCCAGCCCTGCGTGGGAGGGAGGCAGAGGGTCTCGGGCCATTCCACGGGGCCCTCAGGCTGGCCCTGTGCAGGCAGGAGGCAGGGAGGGCTCAGGCCAGCCCCACATGGAGTGGGGCCTTGGACCCCTCATGGTGTGTCCCATTTTCCCTTTCGGAAAATATGGTCACCCTACTAAATGTAGACTGCTAGGTCAAAGGCTCAGGGACAGGGCCTCAGCGGTAGCACTCTGTGAAATGCTTTGCTTCCTGGGCAAGTCCAGCTAGGCATGGGGAATGCCAGGGTCTCCATGTGTGGTTGAAAAGATGGTGCCAAGAAGGAAAGTTTCAATTGATTAGACACTGGGGAACATTTTTGCTGCCGGCTTCACCTGAGTCAAAATGGAACCAGATGGCTGCCAAATGAATAAATAAGATACCGGAGGAATGTTTAAAGCGAGAGCTGGAGGAGAGGCTGCAGGAGGTGAGGAGCCCCTAAATCAGCCAGGGACATCTGTTAAAGACATGGGTGCTGCAGTGGTGTGTGTGCACGCACCCAGGAAATGGGAGGCTGCACATTACAAGTGTATAGGCGACGGGGACAGGGAATTTACACGGGTAAGTTCTGCAGAAGGTGGAACCATATGGGGCTCCCAGCAAAGACAGGCACATTTCACCACCCATCACAGAGGCCCGTGGGAGGCTGCTCAGGAATTTGGAGTGCATGGGCAGAGAGGCTTAGCTGGATATTGTTTTAGTAGAGGGTGTGTGTATGTTCTTGTTCTGTTCGGCTGTAGGAAAGGATAAGGAAGTCCACAGATGCCATGCTTGTAATACAGTAAGAGATAGAGAAGCAGCTAGAATGCCAGCAGAGTAGCTTTTATAGAAAAGGCATCCAGTAAAGTGGGCAGTGCGAAGGAAAGATGGAGTGTCTGAGGACTGACCAACTATGGTGAATGCCCTACACAGATCACATAAAAAGCAGATCTGAGCATGTTCTTGAATGATGAGTCCTTTTGAAATGAAAGGCCAACTACGCCAAGCATCAGCCCACCGACCACTGCTGTTTATCAGATTTGTGGACTATGTCAGCGGGACGATCCCAATAGGACAGGGGTTCTCAAACTGGGGGTCGGGACCCCTCAGGGGGGTTACGAGGTTATTACATGGGGGGGTTGCGAGCTGTCAGCCTCCACCTCAAACTCTGCTTTGCATCTAGCATTTATAATGGTGTTAAATATATAAAAAAGTGGTTTAATGTATAAGGGTGGGGGGGTTGCACTCAGAGGCTCGGTATGTGAAAGGGGTCACCAGTACAAACATTTGAGAACCACTGCAATAGGAAAAGGCGAGAAGCTGTTCTATGCAGACAATATAGCAATAAAGGCATCCTCAAAGGAAGGATGGTAGAAGAAATGGTAAACCAGTGATATGACGAGTAAGCAGGAGTGGGATGAAAATGAGCATGACTAAAACTGAGGTCAAGTAGGTCAGTAGAGGTGTAACAGAGATTAATGGCGTGCTTTTAAAGCAGACTGAGCAGTTCAAGTACCTTGGCAGCAGGGTTACAGAAGTTGGCAAGTTTGAATGGGAGACCCAGTCTAGACTAGGGAGTGCTGGAAGAGTGTGGAATAACATTTTAGGTGATGTCTATGAGAAGAGTATGCCACCAAGACTGAAAGTACAACTGTACAGAACAATGATGCATCCTCCAATGCTGTCTGGTGCAGAAGCTTGAGTGGCAAAGAGACGGCAGGTTCAAAACCTACACTTGTTTGAGATTAGATGCCTTCACACCAGAAGAGGAGTTCACAAACACAATGAAAGCACTGCGGGGGAAGTCAAAGTTCATGATGTGGCTAACAAAATCCAGAAAGTGCAATTTTGCTGGTAGCAACCTATACAGAGGATGAATGAAGGAGACCTGGTGAAGAGAGCATGGAAGGAGAAAGTAGCAGGAAAGAGACACCAAGGAAAGTTGAGGAAGCATCAAAGAAGATGGGAAGCAGGTGGACCTTAGTGCCATCTAGGACAAGGTGGGCAAACTACAGCCCCGCAGGCCGCATCCAGCCCGCGGGACCGTCCTGCCCAGCCCTTGAGCTCCTGACTGGGGATGCTAGACCCTGGTCCTTCCTCTGCTGTCCCGCCTCCTCCACAGCCACACAGGCAGCGTGGCCGGCTCTGGCTAGGTGGCATGGCTGCCAGTCCAGCCGCTCTGAGTGGCATGGTAAGGAGGCAGGGAGTGGGGGTGTTGGATAAGGAGCAGGGTGTCCCAGGAGGCAGTCAGGAGACAGGGAGCGGTTGGATAGGGTGGAGGTTCTGGGGGGATGGGGGAGCAGTCAGGGGATGGGGAACAGGGGAGTTGGATGGGGTGGAGGTTTTAGGGGGGCGGTCAGGGAACAGGGGGCAGTTGGATGGGGCAGAGGTTCACGGAGGGGCTGTCAGGGGACAGAGAATAGGGGCAGTTGGATAGTTATGGAAGTCCCAGGGTGCCTGTCAGGGGCTGGGGGTGTGGATAGGGGTTGGGGCAGTCAGCGGACAGGGAGCAGAGGGTGATTGGATGGGGTGGAGGTTCTGTGGGGGGACAGGGATGGTCAAGGGACAGGGAACAGGGGGAGGTTTTGGGACCAATCTTATTTAACCTTTTTATTACTGATCTTGGCACAAAAAGTGGGAATGTGCTAATAAAGTTTGCGGATGACACAAAGCTGGGCGGTATTGCTAACACAGAGAAGGACCGGGATATCATACAGGAAGATCTGGATGACCTCGTAAACTGGAGTAATAGTAACAGGATGAAATTTAATAGTGAAAAGTGCAAGGTCATTCATTTAAGGATTAATAACAAGAATTTTAGTTATAAATTGGGGACACATCAGTTGGAAGTAACAGAGGAGGAGAAGGATCTCGGAGTATTGGTTGATCACAGGATGACTATGAGCCATCAATGTGATATGGCCGTTAAAAAAGCTAATGCAGTTTTAGGATGCATCAGGCGAGGTATTTCCAGCAAAGATAAGGAGGTGTTAGTACTGCTATATAAGGCACTGGTGAGACCTCACCTGGAATACTGTGTGCAGTTCTGGTCTCCCATGTTTAAGAAGGATGAATTCAAGCTGGAACAGGTTCAGAGACGGGCTACTAGGATGATCCGAGGAATGGAAAACCTGTCTTATGAAAGGAGACTCAAAGAGCTTGGCTTGTTTAGCCTAACCAAAAGAAGGCTGAGGGGGGATATGATTGTTCTTTATAAATATATCAGAGGGATTAAAATCAGGGAGGGAGAGGAATTATTTAAGCTTAGTACCAATGTGGACACAAGAACAAATGGATATAAACTGGACACTAGGAAGTTTAGACTTGAAATTAGATGAAGGTTTGTTCCTTCATTAAGGAGTGAAGTTCTGGAACAGCCTTCTAAGGGGAGTAGTGGGGGCAAAAGACATATCTGGCTTTAAGACTAAGCTTGATAAGTTTATGGAGGGGATGGTATGATGGGATAGCCTAATTTTGGCAATTAATTTAGCAATTGATCTTTGATTATCAGCAGGTAAGTATGCCCAGTGGTCTGTGATGGGATATTAGATGGGGTGGGATCTGAGTTACTACAGAGAATTCTTTCCTGGGTGCTGGCTGGTGAGTCTTGCCCACATGCTCAGGGTTTAACTGATCGCCATATTCGGGGTTGGGTAGGAATTTTCCTCCAGGGCAGATTGGCAGAGGCCCTGGAGGTTTTTCACCTTCCTCTGCAGCATGGGGCACGGGTCACTTGCTGGAGGATTCTCTGGAGCTTGAGGTCTTCAAACCACAATTTGAGGACTTCAATAACTCAGACATAGGTTAGGGGTTTGTTATAGAAGTGGATGGATGAGATTCTGTGGCCTGCATTGTGCAGGAGGTCAGACTAGATGATCATAATGGTCCCTTCTGACCTTAAAGTCTATGAGTCTATGAGGTTGGATACACGTGGGAGTCCTTGTGGGACAGCTAGGGGGTGGGAGTGTGGATAGGAATCGGGGCAGTCAGGGGACAGGGAGCAGCGGGGTTGGACAGGGGGTTGGGTCCCGGGGTGGCTGTTTGGGGCAGGGTGTCACAGGAGAGGCTGTCAGGGAACAAGGAACAGGGGGGTTGGATGAGTCAAAGGTTCTGAGGGGGGCAGGAAGTGGGAGGTGGCGGATGGGGGCAGGGGCCAGGCTGTTTAGGGGGGCAGTTTTGCAACCTCGATGTGGCCCTTGGGCCAAAAATTTTGCCCATCCCTGACCTAGGATAAAAGATGGTAGATGATGGTGTTACAACCCGACCACAGATGATGGAGTAATGGAAAGAAGAAGTGTGTGTACGAGTGACAGAAGTAGCAAGAAACCACAGAAACAGACACAGAGAAGGAGCAGAAAAGCCAAGCACACAGCCAAGACAAGCACTGGGACATGGCCCTGAGCAAAGCTAGGAGAGAGCTTTGGAGCTAAGTGCTGCCTGGAATGGTGCTTGGAACCATAAGCAATGACATTGTCTCTCATTGTTTGATTCCTACTGTGTTCAGGGGAACAGGACTTTGTACATTCTTTGTGGCTGCCTCCTACACACCCCCTCACGGCCAGAGGTAGCCTCAGTTTCTCTTGTTCCTGGGCTCCTCAGACTTCACACACTGGCTTCTTTCTGTGCAAACATCCCTCCTTAGGGTCTGGGTTTATTAATAGTTCAGTTACAAACAAAACTCAAAGTCTCAAAATAAAGTTCACACCATCCACCTCAGTTCCCTGCTTTTCGCTGGCCACTCCCAGCCTTACTTGGCTGGAGTCTTCTTGTCCTGGTGTCTCAAGCTCTTCTGTAGCCAACTACTCTTTGCAACCTGCTGGAGTCTAATTTTCTGCAGCTCCCTCTGCCACAGCTGCCCTCTCTCAGGCCCCATGGCAAGGCTGCTAATGAGGCACAGATGTGCTGGATCTGCTCCCTCTTAAAGGGACCCCATCCACCCTGTGATAATAAACAAACAAGACTGCATTAAAGAAATGCTTAACTCCATCATCAATTTCTCCTCCTAATTATAACAATCCACCAGATCTCAAAGTTTTGGCTAGCCACCCAGGTTGAAAGGGGTAACTATTGAAAAATACAGCAAACAATCTAAGATAAGTTTTCTGTAAAATGTTTTCTGGCTGAATTCACATCCTTGGTGTGACCAGCTCTGGTGATTTTCCAACAAGGCTCGTGATATTTGATGTTCTTCTTAAACACCCATAGCTTTAATTTAAGGAAAAAAAAGTGCATTGTCAGCCTTTGTGGTGGTAGAAAAAAGCTGGAAAATGTGAAACCCAAAGGCTCCAAACCCAGGATATACATAAAAGAACCTAATATAAGTTTGGTTGATTTTACTCTTGATTGAAAACAATCCCAGGAGTTCTTGGACCCCTATTCACAACTGATGACTGTTTGGAGCTGGCATTACCTCATCCTGTTCATAGGCCTGGTTTACACTACAAGTTTATGTCAAATTTAGCAGCGTTAAATTGAAGTAACCCTGCACCTGTCCGCACAACTAAGCCATTTACTTCGATATCAAGGGCTCTTAACATTGATTTCTGTTGCCCAGTCCTGCTTCTGTGATCTCTAACACCAAAGCCGCAGGCACTCAATATTAAGATGCAAAATGCGACCTTGTACCGAAATCACATGTGCTATGTAATGTGAATAGTGTTGTTCACTGTAAAAAAGTATACCCATTGTTCTGTAAAATGTATCTTTTTAAATACTTCTCTCCCTTTTTTCCCTCCCACAGCTTCAAATTTTTCAAGCCTCCCTCCTCCGTACCAAAGGCTATCTCAGATAAGGCAGCAAACAAAAAAACGCATGTGAGATGAAATGTTCACTGAGATCATGCAGTTGACCCTCAATGAAAGAGCTCATCTGAATGAGTGGAAGGACACAGTATCACAGTACAGGAAAGTGGCCAGTGAACGTGAGGACAGCAGGGATGAATGTGAGGACAGGAGGGATGAACTTGAGGACAGGAGGGATGCTCAAGATGAGAGGTGGCAGCAGGAAGATCAGAGGAGGCAGGATGTAATGCTGGGGCTACTGCAGGATCAAATGGACATGCTCAGGTGTCTGGTGGAGCTTCAGGAACGGCAGCAGTGCCACTGCAGCCCCTGTTTAACCCCCCTCCCCACGTTCCATAGCCTCCTCACCCAGACGCCCAAGAATGTGGGAGGGGGAGGTTCCATGCACCCTGCCACTCCACCCCAGTGGACAGCCCAAGCAACAGAAGGCTGTCATTCAACAAGTTTTGAAGTGGCCTTTTCTTTCCCTCCTCCCCCACCCCACCTGGGCTACCTTGTCAGTTATCTCCCCATTTTTATAATCAATTAAAAAAGAATACATGGTTTTTAAACAATAGTGACTTTATTTCCTTTGTAAGCAAGCTATGATCAAAGAGGGGAGGGTGGGTGGCTTACAGGGAATGAGTCAATCAAGGGGCAGGGTTTCATGAAGGAGAAACAAACAGAACTGTCACACCTTAACCTGGCCAGTCATGAAACTGGTTTTCAAAGCTTCTCTGGTGCGCAGCGCTTCCTGGTGTGCTCTTCTAATCGCCCTGGTGTCTGGCTGTGCGTAATCAGTGGCCAGGTGATTTGCCTCAGCCTCCCACCCTTCCATACACATCTCCCCCTTACTCTCACAAAGATTGTGGAGCACACAGCAAGCAGCAATAACAATGGGGACATTGGTTTGACTGAGGTCTGAGCGAGTCAGTAAAGTGTGCCGGCAACCCTTTCAATGTCCAAATGCACATTCTACCACCATTCTGCACTTGCTCAGCCTGTAGTTGAACAGCTCCTGACTACTGTCCAGGCTGCCTGTGTATGGCTTCATGAGCCATGGCATTAAGGGGTAGTCTGGGTCCAGGGCCGGATTTAGGCCAATTCCAAATTCCCCCAAATCGGGCCCCGCGCCTAAGAGGGCCCCCCACCCAGTGAGAATCTCTTCCCTGACTAGAGGCGCCTATTTAATTTTACTCACCTGGCAGCACTCCGGGTCCTTTGCTTGCTCTGGGTCTTCGGCAGTACTTCGGTGGCAGGTCCTTCAGTGCCGCCGAAGACCTGGAGCGAGTGAAGCACCCGCCACCGAAGACCCGGAGCGCCGCCCGGAGAGTACAAGCCCCATGTGGTTTTTTACATTTTTTTTTATAGTCATCCCTGCCAGGGCCCCTCGAAACTAAAGCCGGCCCTGTCTGGGTCCCCAATAGGGTGACCAGACAGCAAGTGTGAAAATTCAGGACAGGGGGTGGGGGGTGTCAAGGTTCCTTCCCCAATCTGAACTGTAGGGTACAGATATGGGGACCTGCTTGAAAGCCCCCTAAGCTTATTTACCAGCTTAGGTTAACAGTAAGCTGTCACCACCAAGCGTATTCCAAATCTTAGTGGAGAGCCACTTGGAACTCTACCTTCCCCCAAAGATTTCCCAGTTAGTCCTGGTGAACACAGATCCAAAACTCTTGGATCTTAAAACAATGAAAAATCAATCAGGTTATTAAAAGAATAATTTTAATTAAAGAAAAAGGTAAAAATCATTTCTGTAAAATCAGGATGGAAAATAACTTTACAGGTAATCAGATTCAAAGAGCCCTGAGGAACCCCCTCTAGCCTTAGGTTCAAAGTTACAGCAAACAGCGGTAAACCCTCTAGCAAAAGGAATATTTACAAGTTGAGAAAACAAAGATAAAACTAACATGCCTTGCCTGGCTGTTATTTACAAGTTTGAAATATGAGAGACTTGTTCAGAAAGATTTGGAGAGCATGGATTGATGTACGGTCCCTCTTGGTACCAAAAGCGAACAACCCCCACAACAAAGAGCACACAAACAAAAACCTTCCCCTTCCCCAAGATTTGAAAGTATCTTGTTTCCTTATTGGTCCTTTGGGTCAGGTGTCAGCCAGGTTACCTAAGCTTCTTAACCCATTACAGGTAAAAGGATTTTGGTGTCTCTGGCCAGGAGGGATTTTATTGTATTGTACACAGGAGGTAATATAAGAAAAAGCCCCAAATATCGGGACTGCCCCTATAAAATCGGGACATCTGGTCACCCTAGTCCCCAAGGATAACTATAGGTATGTCAACATCCCCAAAAGTTATTTTCTGGCCTGGGAAGTAATTCCCTTGCTGCAGCCATTTAAAAACAAGCTAGTGTTCCTGAAGACGCGAGCATCATGAACCCTTCCTGGTCATCCCACGTTGATGGTGAAACACCCCTTGTGATCCACCAGTGCTTGCAGCACCATGGAAAAGTACCCCTTGCGGTTTATGTAGTGGGTGCCCTGGTGCTCCGGTGCCAAGATAGGGATAAGGGTTCAACCTATCACCCCACCACAGGGAATCCCATTGCAGCAAAGCCATCCACTATGACCTGCACATGTCCCAGAGTCACTACCTTTCGTAGCAGCAGCTCAGTGATTGCCCTGGCTACTTGGATCACAGCAGCCCCCACAGTAGATTTGCCCACTCCAAATTGGTGCCCGATTGACCGGTAGCTGTCTGGCATTGCAAGCTTCCACAGGGCTATCGCCACTTGCTTCTCAACTGTGAGGGCTGCTCTCATCTTGGTATTCTGGTGCTTCAGGGCACGGGAAAGCAAGTCACAAAGTTCCATGAAAGTGCCCTTACGCATGCGAAAGTTTCGCAGCCACTGGGAATCATCCCATATCTGCAACACTATGCGGTCCCACTAGTCTGTGCCTGTTTCCCGGGCCCAGAATCGGCGTTACACGGTACCAACCTTCCCCATTAACACCATGATCTCCAAAGCACTGGGGCCCGCGCTTTGAGAGAATTCTGTGTCCATGTCCTCATCACTCTTGTCACCGCGCTGCCGTCGCCTCCTCCTTGCCTGATTTTCCAGGTTCTGGTTCAGCGTAAACTGCATGATAATGCATGAGGTGTTTATAATGTTCTTGACTGCTGCGTTGAGCTGAGCGGGCTCCATGCTTGCCATGGTATGGTGTCTGCACTAAAAAAAGACACAAAACGATTGTCTGCCGTTGCTCTGACGGAGGAAGGGGCGACTGATGACATGGCTTACAGGGAATTAAAATCCACAAAGGCGAAGGCTTTGCATCAAGGAGAAACACAAACAAGTGTCACACAGAATAGCCCCCTCAAGGATTGAACTCAAAAGCCTGGGTATAGCAGGCCGTTGATTTCACAGAGGGAGCAGGGAAGCAAATGAATACAAAACAAATCTGGTCTATTTCTTATTTTGATCCACTCTATCTATCTTTTACATCTTAGGCTAGCAGCAGATGGTGCAGTATGGCTGCAAGCCATTGTCATCTCCTGGAGGCTTAGCAGAAGATGCTGCATTAAGATTGCAAGCCATCATCATCTCCTGGGCACTCGGCAAAAAATGGGAAATGGCCTGGCTGAGTCACTCCCATCTCTGTATGATGACAATGGCTTTCAGTCCTAATGCACCATCTGCTGCCAAAAGGCAATGAGCTACTGCTGTGTAGCAATGCAGTCCCACATCTGCCAGCACCCAGGAGACATACGGTGACGGTCAGCTGTGCAGGCTCCATGCTTGCCGTGGTATGGTGTCTGCACAGGTAACCCAGGAAAAAAGGTGCTAAACTGTTGTTTGCCATTGCTTTCATGGAGGGAGGGAGGGAGAGAGAGGGAGGCCTGACGACATGTACCCAGAACCACCCGCGACAATATTTTTTGCCCCATCAAGCATTGGGATCTCAACCCAGAATTCCAATGGGTGGGGGATACTGCGGGAACTATGGGATAGCTACCCACAATTCAACACTCCGGAAGTCAATGCTAGCCTCAGTACTATGGACGCACACTGCCAAATTAATGTGCTTAGTGTGGCCGCATGCAGTCGACTTTAGACAATCTGTTGCCAAAAATTCAATTCTGTAAAATCGGAGTCATCCCATAGTGTAGACATACCCATAGAGGGTCATCTAGACTAACCCCCTGCCAAGGAATTTGGCCTGGAACAAACAGATCCCAATAAGTAGGAGTGAAAAATATCCAGACATAGTGCACATGAGCATTGCTAGAGACAGAGAGAGACACAGAGAAAGGCTGATGGGTATGGATCAGCTTGGACAGAGAAAGAGAGAATTAAACACAGAGGGAAAGATGCATAGACAGAGAAGGAAGAAACAGAAATGGGAGGGGCTGTTGGCCATGTCTGGGATAGATGTGGCAAGGGAAGTGGAGAGTGAGAATAGTTCTGTTTGATTAATGATGGCAAACAGCACAGAATCGATCCAGCAGTCCCTCACTATCCTTCCTCTAGCCCCCAGGGACTGAACCACGTGTTTGTGGGAGCAGGACTGGAACAGATCCTCTTTAGAATCTCAGTGCCTCTCTATCACTAACTTTAGCGGGATCTTTCTGGGAAAGTTTCAGACCATTTCCCTGCTAGTCCCGGAGCAGCAGCCAACACTCAGTTCTCACCAGGCCTTGCAGAGAAATGTCTGTTTCCCCCCATCCCCCCACCCCGCTGGGGAGAGCGGGACACACAGTTCACAGCATCAGGAGGTCTTGTGATCACTGGGTGGTTGATAACATCAGGCAGTAACAGGGCTCTGCACATGGCTTCTGAGATTCTAAACGTAAAGGAAATGGCTTGCCCAAGATTAGGCCTCCTGGGACAGATATCATAGAAAGCTACACTTATCATTTAAAGGTTCCTAATGTATTTAGGCTGTAACGCAGCTATGTTAACTAGCCTGGAACTTAGCACCTTCATAATAACTCCATTTTCTTCTCATTTTCCAATTAATATATTTTATGATGTTTCAATCATGTGACTCCTAGACTGGTCATCAGCACAGCTGGAACCTTTAGTTCCATCACACTGACATCTGCCCCTTGAGTTAATGCAATAACTGATAGCAGTAGTAGGTTGTTATACTTTATGTGGACCAGTAGTAGAAGGGGACAAGACATGCACTTTGCCAGGGAGCTTCACAGCTGTTTGATGACAGCAGAAGAATAGCAAGACTCTGGAATGGTGGGTTCCATTCCAGGCTCTGCAGGGCAGTGTGCTATAGTGGGCACAGACTCTCCTGCCTCTGTCTCTTCCCTCAGCAAGTTGTCCCAAGCTCCTTGTCCCATCCTCCTTGCTCAGCCAATCCCAGGCTCCATAGGCACCAACTCTGTGGGTGCTCTGGAGCTAGAGCACCCCCAAAAGAAAAAATAGTGGGTGCTCAGCACCCACCAGCCACCCGCCGATCAACTGTTCAGCTGACCCTGCCAAACAGCTTCTCCCCCAGCTCCTCCACAGTGGAAAGAAGTTAAATAGTGGGAAAAGTGTGTGTAAGACAGGCTGTTCTCCCCTACCCAATTTTTTTGGGGGTGGGGGAGGGATTAAAAATAGGAAAAAGCAGGATATTTCCCTCCAAAATGAAATGTGAGGCTGAAACTGCTGTGTTTCTAGGAAATTAATGGCTTCCCCGCCCAAAAAGTCGATGTCTTCTAATTCAGATTTCACTGTGTAGGACAGTGAATGCTGGCCTGGAAAACAGTTACACATCAAGGAAGAGAAGGAGATTCCAGACTCAGGGCTTTTTCCTAAATTCACACTTCGATCCCATACAAACGTCCTTCTTCTAGTGAACTGAGGTTTGCAGGTGTCTTACTGTTCAGCCTCTAGATCGGGGTGCCAAACATACGGCCCACAGGCCTGAACCACCCCTTCCCCCCACCATGGAATAGTTTCATCCAGCTTACAGACTCCTGTAAATTGTCAGGCTTGTCTACAAGACCCCACACTCCATGCTATGGGGGTGTTATTTGTAGAGTGCACCAGTGGGTTGAACTCTAACACCCCTGTCTGTGTCCTGCTAGTGTGCATTGATGTAGCCCTATTTCAAATGCAAACTAATAAACATTTAATACATCTGAGCAGGGTCCCCCTGGGGGAGTTAGGGTGCAATACAAAACACTGCTGTAGTCCAAACTCCAGGGCCAGGTACACACGCCATTCATTTCTTTATTGGTATAATGGTGGTCAACTTATTGTTGGACTCTCATGTCTACCTGAGGGTGGGTTCAAATCCTGGGGAGTAGCATTAGTTTGTACTTTAAGATCAACCAGGACTGCTGCGCAACAATCCAGCAAAACCTCACAAACGGGTATAGAACCACATAGAATCAAAGAATAGCAGGATTGGAAGGAACTTCAGGAGGTCATATAGTCCCACCCCCTGCTCAAAGCAGGACCAACCCCAACTAAATCATCCCGGCCAGGGCTTTGTCAAGCCTGACCGTAAAAACCTCTAAGGAAGGAGATTCCACCACCTCCCTAGGTAACCCATTCCAGTGCTTCACCACCCTCCTAGTGAAAAAGGTTTTCCTAATGTCCAACCTAAACTTCCCCCTCTGCAACTTGAGACCATTACTCCTTGTTCTGTCAACTGCTACCACTGAGAACAGTCTAGATGGAGCCCCCTTTCAGGTAGTTGAAAGCAGCTATCAAATCCCCCATCATTCTTCTCTTCTGCAGACTAAACAATCCTAGTTTCCTCATCCTCTTCTCATAAGTCATGTGCTCCAGCTCCCTAATCATTTTTGTTGCCCTCCGCTGGACTTTTTCCAATTTGTCCAAATCCTTCTTGTAGTGTGGGGCCCAAAACTGGACACAGTACTCCAGATGAGGCCTCACCAATGTTGAATAGAGGGGAATGATTACGTCCCTCAATCTGCTGGCAATGCCCCTACTTATACAGCCCAAAATGCCGTTAGCCTTCTTGGCAACAAGGGCACACTGTCGACACATATTTAGCTTCTCGTCCACTGTACCCCTAGGTCCTTTTCTGCAGAACTGCTGCCCAGCCATTCGGTCCCTAGTCTGTAGCAGTGCATGGGATTCTTCCATCCTAAGTGCAAGACTTTGCACTTGTCCTTGTTGAATCTCATCAGATTTCTTTTGGCCCAATCCTCTAATTTGTCTAGGTCCCTCTGTATCCTATCCCTACCCTCCAGCGTATCAACCACTCCTCCCAGTTTAGTGTCATCTGCAAACTTGCTGAGAGTGCAGTCCATGCCATCCTCCAGATCATTAATGAAAATATTGAACAAAACCAGCCCCAGGACCGACCCTTGGGGCAATTCGCTTGATACCGGCTGCCAACTAGATATGGAGGTATTGATCACTGCCCATTGAACCCGACTGTCTAGGCAGCTTTCTATCCACCGTAGAGTCCACTCATCCAGCCCATACTTATTTAACTCGATGGCAAGAATACTGTGGGAGACTGTATCAAAAGCTTTGCTGAAATCAAGGAATAACACGTCCACTGCTTTCCCCTCATCCACAGAGCCAGTTCTCTCCTCATAGAAGGTTGAAGAGTCATAAGTCTAGTGGAAGCTAGTACATGTCCAGAAATGGCACTGAAAAGTGTTACCTGCTGGCTGGAGAGTAGATACCCCAGTGCCAAATCAAAGAAAAGAAAAGCTTCAGACAAGTCAAAGGGTGGATGCCTCTTGCCGATGGTAAACTGGCACACTCCCGGTTTACACTTTTTAAATAAAAAGAAAAGATCTACCTTTACCCGTCCTTATTTCTTTATTTTAGCCAAAAAGAGAAAGGTAGATCAAGTGTGTTGTGCATTTCAAGAGAAATTGTATTTCTTTGTGGACATGAATGGAAATGTGGGCTAAGGGAAATGGGGTGGTGAAGCACTGGAATGGGTTCCCTAGGGAGGTGGTGGAATCTCCTTTCTTAGAGGTTTTTAAGGTCAGGCTTGACAAAGCTCTGGCTGGGATGATTTAGTTGGGAACTGGTCCTGCTTTGAGCAGGGGGTTGGACTAGATGACCTCCTGAGGTCCCTTCCAACCCTGATTCTGTGAAAGCCCACATGCTTGATTTGTCAGCAACATGTAGCTGTGCTAAAAGAATATCACATTCAAAGACTCTGTGAAGCAAACCCTGGTGGAAAAATGTAATAAGTCATGGTTCCTGAATCAGAGAATCATTCAGCAATTTTGCCCATGTACCTTTCTTTGGCCTCACCACATTGAGTCCCAACAGTGTCAAGTAGCGATTTCAAGGCAGGAATAAATGTTCCACATTATGCTGCTGAAGCTTAATTTCAAAGGCGTGAATGATAGTGTAGAATTCTGTCCTTACTTGGTTGCGCCCCTGCATTTTTGTGTTGAGTGAGTTCAGGTGCTGTGTAATATCTGACATGAAAACAATGTCTTGAAGCTGTTGTTGTCCTCTAATTTAGTGACACCTTTCACTTCCTGATCCATGAAAAATTGGATCTCACCATGCAATTCAAAAAATTACTTCAACCCAGCGTACTGGCTTAGCCAATGACTTCAGTGTGATACAGGAGTCCATGATGAATGTCCCATTCTTCCAAAAGCTGGTGGCTGAGACCTGAAGCTCGAATAAATGTTCAGTTCTAACAATCACATCCATCACATGATTCAATTTCAGCATTTTACTACAGAGAGCTTCTTGATGTGAAATGCAGTGAAAAACTGTTGGTTATGGTTGATTTGCAATTTAGCCTTCAATTTTCTCACAACTCCAGCTTTCCTGTCCACCACTGAGGGTGCTCTGTCTGTATCTGGACTCACAGCTCTTGTCCAGTCCTCATGCAGTTTGTTCAGACTTCCAACAAGTTGCTGAAAAGGTAATTTGTTGTTACTGGGTCTCTCATCGGAATCAATTTTGAGATACAATAGAATCCCACAGTAGAGCTGTTAAAGAAGAAAGATTTTTTTCCCTGGATGATTAGACAAATAAAAAATTGTTTCTGAATACATTTTTCCATTGAAAGATTCAAGTTTTGAGTGAAAAATTAAAAACCAAAATATTTCAATTCTGAAATGTCACCATTGTTGCTCATGGGAGATATAGTTCAAGTGCAACTAATTCCAATTTTCCTCTATAGACTGGGCTCCCAGATTGGACTACATCTCCCATGATGCACCACAATCTTCCCTCTTGGTGAGAGGAGGCAGTTCATTACGGTAGTCACATGGACGCAGTGCATAGTGGGAGATTTTGTTCAGCAGGATAGCCTGGCCCATAGAGAATGGGACCATGAGGTAACTCAAACTATAACTCCCATGAGGCACCACAGAGGATAAAAATATTGTTGTTTATGTTTAAAATATTTCCATCTGTGGTGTTTAGTTATCTAACAAACAATAAAAAATGCAAGGAAATTGGACATTTTTTTGCAAAAATATTGATTGATACAAAAACCTAATTTCTCAAGAACAAAGAATATAGATTGGAAATTTTTGATCCTCCCCCCCATCCCATATTTCTCTTCACCATAAACGCATCTTTCTACCACATCTAACTCATGCAATTTAATCTTAGGCACGTCATTTCCTTTACATTTAGGAAAGCAGGAGCACTGTGCAGAGCCCTGTCACTACCTGATGTTATCAAACCACCCAGTGCTCACGAGACCTCCAGACGCTGTGATCTCTGTGTCCCACCATGCAGGGTGGGCAAGATATTTCTCTGCCTACACTTGGGAGGTGCTGGGTGTCAGATACTCCACAGGGACTGGCAGGGACATTCTCCATGTCTCGATAACAGATTATTACTTGGAAAAGTTTCCCAAGAGATCCAATCTGGGAAATTGCAGTTAGTGACCGCGAGAAACCGAGATTCTGAAGTGGATTCAGCCCAGCCCGGCTCCTGTAAATAGTCGGTTCAGGCCCCAGGGAGGAAAGAAGGTAGGGAACTGCTGGATGGATTCAAAGCTCTTTGCCACCATTAATTAGAAATGGTTGTTCTCTCTCTCTCACACTATCCATTTCCCCCATCCCCACCCCATCCCCAGTGCTGTTCCTTGTCCCTACATGGGCAACATCCTGTCCAATTTCTGTTTCTCTGTCCTTGTCTGTCTGCCCAGCTCAGCCCCTATGTTTAATTCAGTCCCTGTCACTTGCTGTCAGACCAGGATGCTCCCCACTCATCAGTCTCTTTCCAGGTCTCTCCCTGTCCCTAGCATCCCCCATGGCCATTATCTCTCTGGATATTTCTCACTTCCACTCATTGGGATCTGGCTCTACCTGGCCAGGGGGCTGAGGAGGAACTGGAACAATCGGTGAAACCCAGTGCTGGGGATGTCCGAGTCACTGATTCCCCTCTATCTGCTCTCTGCTTACAGGTGTGTGTGAGAGAGGGGGAGAGGGAGAGACCGGCATCCTACAGCAGAGGTTTCATGATGGCTGACCTGAGCACAGTGTCTCTTCCCCCAGCATCATTTGGCCTAGATCCTGGAGCAGAAAACATGACTGAATGCGTACTGTGTGATGCACCACCAGGGACCATCTACGGCATCACTTGGCTCATCTGTCTGTTCGGGCTGGTGGGGAACGGGATCGTGCTCTGGTTCCTCAGCTTCCACATTAAGAGGAACCCCTTCACTGTCTACATTCTCAACCTGGCCGTCTCTGACACTTTCTTCCTCCTCTGCTCGACTGCTTATCTCATAGCTTGTGTGATGGAATATCCATTTTGTGTGAATAATGTTTTTATTTACATATTCCTGTTATTTAACTTGCTGTGTCTGTTGACGTACAGCACCAGCCTGTACCTCCTGACGGCCATCAGTACTGAGAGGTGTCTCTCCGTCCTCTATCCCTTCTGGTACCAATGCCACCGGCCAGAACACATGTCTGCCATTGTCTGTGCCCTGCTCTGGGCTCTCTCCATGCTACTCTCCTGTCCAGTGGGTGTTTTTTGTCTTGTTCTTCCAGGTGAACACTGTATCATATCCTTGCTACCCACCTGTTTTCTGAATGTCCTGATATTCGCTCCCATCATGGCTCTGTCCAGTCTGACCCTGTTCATCAAGGTCCGACATAGCTCACAGCAACATCAGCCAGGAAAGCTCTATGCTGTTATCCTGCTCACTGTCCTCTTCTTCCTCCTCTTCACTGTCCCTCATAGTGTCCAGATCTTCCTCCTTTATCATAACATATTCGATTCCAGTGAGATATTTCACATGCTGGCCTCTGCAAGCAGTGGCATCAACCCATTTATTTACTTTCTAGTTGGGAGCTATGGGAAGCGGCAATTCCGTGGCTCCATCAAGGTCGCACTCCAGAGGGTTTTTGAAGAGAAGACAGATTCCAGAGAAGATGGAGAGACAACCAGTGCAGAGCCAATGAACACTGTCACTTAATTCCCTACATCACCCAGTCCTGGAGACCCTGTTCTTAGGATGGAGATTTACCTAGATCCCAGAATCAAAGAACTTAGAATGGGAAAGGACCTGGTAGGTCCCTTGCTAATTCTTCCCCACCCCCACCCAGAGCAGAGTCCTTCCCTAGAGTGGATCCCCAGGGTTATGTGCAGTTGTAAAGAGCAACAATGAGTCACATGCAGGGCCGGCTTCAGACCCCAGCGCGGCAAGCACGCGCGTGGGGCGGCCCTTTCCCGGGGGGGCGGCAGGCTGGGCCGGCGGACCTGCCGCAGTCATGCCTGCGGGAGGTCCACCGGAGCCCCGGGATGACCGGACCTGCCGCAGGCATGACTGCGGAGGGGGCGCTCGTCCCGCGGCTCCAGTGGACCTCCCGCAGGCATGGCTGCGGACGGTTCGCTGGTCCCGCGGCTCGGCTGGACCTCCCGCAGGCATGCCTGCGGCAGCTCAAGCAGAGCCGCCGGACCTGGGAACCGTCCGCAGCTGCGGGAGGTCCAGCCGAGCCGCGCGACCAGCGGACCCTCCGCAGTCATGCCCGCGGGAGGTCCGCTGCTCCCGCGGCTCCGGGGCGCCTCCCGCGCATGATTGCTTGGGGCGGCCAAAAAGGTAGAGCCGCCCCTGGTCACATGGGGCCCAACCTGCTCCCAGTAGAATCGCCTTGGAAAATCTTGTTGACTTAAATGGGATCAGGAACAGATTCATTATGATCTGATTTGCTTTGTTCTAAATTTGCCTCTGACATGTAATTTCAGTTTTGGTGGCAAGTTTCCTGCAGTGTTACCTGTGAGTGTTATTTTCTCTTCTGTAAAGAATTAGTGTTGGGGATGCCTTTCGGCCTCCCCACTTTCCCTGTAAATATGCTGAGTAAAAATTCAATGGCCTGGAGAAATAATAGTAGCACGAATGTAGGACTATCCCTGTCTAACTCATTCCCCAGCCAGTTCCCTGTGCAGAGATACTCCCATGGAAGGCAGGGGATTGTTCCATGCAGCTCTGGACTCTCGCTGATCCCTGCTGATATTTGAATCGTTCACCTTTATTCCAATGGAAATAAGACAAATTAACTATCAATTAATCAAATTCAAACTCCTCCATTAATATTGCCAGGCACCTGTGCTCCAAAATGACCTGGCTAACTGCCGGGTTTTGCTCACTAACTCCTCTTCCTCGGTATGCACCCTGACCTCGACAATTTGGGGAATGTGTGACAATCTGGGGAATCGATTTCCAGGTTATGAATTTGTTGTGAGATGAACTCTCTGCATGTATCGGTATCTGGCTGAAAACATCATTTTGATTCTACAGCTGTTTTATTGCCTTCCTGCTGCCTCTGTACCACCATCTTGGACTAAAGTCCAAGGGTTGGTGGCTCAGGGATACTACCTGAGGTTGTCTAACTTTGATGGGCGTCCATTCAAATGGAATCCCCCTGAACACGGAGATGGCTGCTGCCCAGGGCACACCCATGTTTCAAGTGTGACTTCTGTGGGGACGTCACTAAGCAATAGATCACCTGGTGAGGGACTCTGAGCACCTGATGAGGCTGCCAGGGTTTCACCTGGCAAAGGGGATGGGAGGTTGAAAAAGGGAGGGTTTGTCAGTGGCCATTTTAGAGATAGAGAGATGAGGACACTGACTGCAGAAGAGAGAGAGAGAGATTGCCTGGTTCAGAAGAGAAGCCATGTGCAGGATTGGGGATTGGGGACCCCCTGAGGGACCCGCTGAGGGACTCTGACCTTCACCCAAAGCATACATCAGTATGGTGAGGAAAGTGAGGGAGGGAAATGTGCCTAGATTTCTTATTGCTTTGTCTAGATATGTGTATTTCTTGCACTAGCTACAGTAAAGACTGATTGGTTTTAAACGCTTTTGAAAAGCCCGTGTGTCTGTTTGCTTCACTATCACGACCCCCTGAAGAGGTGAACTGTAAACCAGAGTGCTCACAAGTTTGGCAGTCTGGGAAAGGGTGTGTCTAAGCTACTTAGGAGTCAGGGAGGGGGGTCAGCACTGGTCCTGGGGGTGAGGGGTGCTGGGCCGTCTGGTCCCATTTCTGTGAAGGGCTAACAGAAAAAGAGCCTGGGCCCAGGGGACGGAAATGCTGCAGCCTACTCAGACCGAGGGACGCTTGAGAGCACAAGGGGCCATTGGGGTGGGAACCGAATCCAACAGCCTGATGAGTGTCTAGCCGGGGGAGCTTTGCCAGGGCTGGGTGGAACAATATGAATAAACACCGTGTCACGGTCACTTTGCTCTGCCTGTGATTGCTCCTTGTCTCTTGCCCTGAATGGGAGCTGCTCATGAAGGTCCCGAGCTCCAGAAGGATCAGCCCAAAGGGTGTTTCATTCCTTTGGGCGCTCATGGCATTTCCAGAGAGGTTCTTCTGGTGGGGCCAATGGATCCTGATTGCTGGGGGGGTGGACAGGATAAAGGGATAGACTGAGCATGGCTGAGAGGCTGGGTGTCCAGCCCCTCTCCCAGGTGTCCAGCCAGGTTCTGCTTCTCTATAGGTTCAAGGCGCAGCTAACTCAGCAGGTGCAAGCTAAGTCCCTTGCCCACCAGGAACTCATTGGCTGATCCAAACACAGCAACGGCTGCCCCAGGCGTGGCTCCGCACACTGATTAGAAAGGCCCCAGGCTCACACGGGGATCCATCCCAGGCTCAGAGAGAGAGAGTGATGAAGGGACGGACATGCTCACTGAGGACCTGATCCAAAGCCCATTTAAGTCAATAAGAGCCTTTCCACTGAGCATCACTAGATTTGGATCAGGCCCTTAGACAAGGGGCAAGGATGAGTCTGGCAGCAGCAGCACCCCAGCTATGGGACCCTGTTCTGCAGTAGCCAACAGGGGAGAGGAAGTGCCGAGGGGACTGCACAGGTGGGTAGGATGGGAGTGTTTAACCTGCTACTTTATCGAATGCCAGGATGTTAACACTGCTGGGATCAGTGTTCTGTGGCCAGGGACTCTGCTTTGTTCGTTGGGCATCAGCAGACAAGCCAGTTCTTTACACACCGAGAAGCGCCACGCCCGCTAGGGGTATTTGTTTGGCAGGGCAGACAGTGAGAAGAGTTAACGAACCCTTCATTTACCCATCCCCCTGAGGAGTGACCCTGGGCTGCCAGCCCACGCCGTCGGGATGGTTGGACAGGGCCCCTCCCCCCGTAGGATTGTCTCAGGGCTGAGGGGAGGTTGAACATTCAGCTCAACTTCTGCATCCCCTGATGTGCAGGTGCCTCCTCTGCGGATGCCCCATTGCCTGTACGTGGGACTCTGTGGCATATGGAAGAGGTTCAGCCCACGAGGCGAATCGGAACACAGGATCTCTGCCAGAGCGGAGTCTGAGGGCAAACGTCCACCAACCCTTGTGCTATAGGATGAGGAGGATGGACAGAATAAGGGGGCCCCTCTCTGTGCCTTTGCTGACCCAGCTCCCTCTGAACGGGGTGCTGGAAATATATGAGCTGCCAGAAGAGATGGGAGAAGGCCCCAGGCCTTCATCATGGTAGGCACCGAAAATGCCTTGGGATGCACTAGAGGAGCATATCCTGGGGCGGGGGCGGGGGGGGGTGTCAGCTCCTACACTGCACTGCCTCTGGAGCAGCCTTCGGCATGGCAGATAACCCAGTGTGGGTGGGGGCAGTCGGACACTGACTTAAGGATGAGAGTCCGGCTTTAACCTTTGCATTCCCTGAGGTTCTGCCCACCACCATGCAGATTCCCATGGCACTGAGGGATGTGTGTTAATGAATATGGGATGCTCTGCAATCTGGGAGTTCCTGGACAAGGGGCATCTGCCAAACCAGAACATCTCGCTGACTCCTGAGGGGCTATAAGGGCACGGTTCAAGATGCAGGTGCCTATCTGCCTCCTGTGCACGTTAGGGAAATGACTCACTGCTCATAACGGTTGCCAGTCTCCCCTCATCTGGGGTCAGAAATGTTTAGCTTCTAGTGTAGATGGGGCAGACCCAGCATCAATCCTCAGACAGAAAACACAATAGACCTCCATGACAAAGTGGGAATTTTCTTAATGTTTTGTATGAACACTGTGGGTGTCTGTTTCCCCTTTGTATTGAACAAGTATCTAGGTGGTGGGATAAGGGTGTGTGATCTTTGCAGAGACCCCTAGCGGGCAGGTGTGGCTTCAGTCTAGCTGCTGGGCCCAGACAACAGCCAGACACTCTGTATCCTGGCAACTGATGACTAGGGCCCATCGTATGCAAGAGCTAGCCGGAGGAGTTGGAGAACAAAGCCAGGGGTGGCAGCTAGGTGACCGGTTTGCCTGGAAAGAGACAAAGGATGGAGGAGGGGCAACTGGGCATGACTGAGGGTCGGCCGCCGGAAGCAAGTCAGTCTCCTGGTGTGGGACTCGGGGACAGCCCAGGGCTCAGGGCCTCCCCAAGATGGACTTGGCTGAATCTTTCTACCCTTCTGTGCTAAGAAGCCCTGTTCTACGCTGTGTTCCTGAGATCTAATAAACCTTCTGTTTTCCACGCTGGCTGGGGGTCACTGCTGACTGCGGAGTCGGAGTGCACAGTCCCTTTGCGGGCATGTAAGGCTTCCCCAGGTGTCCCATCCAGGTGGACTCACTGCAGGGAGCTTATGACATGGAGCAGGGGAGCTGAATGCTCCAAGGTCAGACCCAGGAGGTGCTGAAGCTGAGGAGACTTGCCCTGGTGAGAGCTGTGCCCTCAGGGGTGCCACACTACAAGAGAGGCCTGTCTCTACTCCTTTCCGAGCCGTTCCAGAGTAGAGCCTGTGCACCGTGACAGCCTCACATTCCCCCAGGAGCTCCTCATGCCATGCACAGGGCTCTGATCCTGACTCATTGCACAACCGGGGGTTCAAGTTCTGGTCTTCATTTGCTGGGTTTATTTGTGGCCATGTTAATGCCTGGTGATGTCACAGAAGAATCATTTTTCACAGGTGTCCCAGAATTGTGATTGCCTCAATGTGGGCAGAAATTGGTTCATTAGCAGCTGCAGTGACATAAGCATGTAACCTGCAGCCAACAGCATTGGCAATAGGGGCCGGGTCCTTCTATCTAGGGGATTCTCTACCACTTGCTTAATTTTGGTTCTAGCCTCCACTCAGTAATCTAGGAACCCAGATCCACTCTGGACACCTTTGATAGGCAAATCTGTGCCCGCTTGCAAGCACGTACAACAGAGGTTTAAACAGAAGAACTTTACTGGAGGAAGGAAAAGGACAGGACAGGGTGAATTTGTACAAACTTTGCAATTTAACACTTTCTACCACCTGCTACCTCGGGGAGCATGAATCACAGTCTCCGAATGGCTGATGCAGTTTTTTCAGCTTCGTGCCCCCACTCCAGTTCATGGGTCCCCAAATTCCCCACTTACAGTCTGCGGCTCCAGGAGTGCCAGGAAAAATCACAGTTCCCATTCCTTAGGCAGCTCTAGGGCACTCCCACCTGTCCTTCCATAATGATTGCAACAACTAGGCAGGAAGGCCTTGCTAGAGTCTTCAGGCTGGCACAGACAGCTGCCATAAACTCCTCTGCCCTACCATAGTCCATACAACTGCTCTTGGTCTGCTGCTGTCCTGCACGAGGGTCAACTATTTCTTTTCTCTGGCCACTGCTGACCAGGTAACCAGAACTGCTGCTGGACTCTGTCTGCCCCTTGCCCCCCCACACTGCCCACCAAAGGCCCCTATTGTCACCGCTACCCTTTTAGATACAAGAGAATCAGTGGCCTAAAGAACCCACCACACTCCCTACTCCACAGGCAGATTTTCACAACAGCTAACCAAGCACACACAATCGCTCTCATCACTGGGTTTGTGTTTTTCCTAGGTCTCTTACCCAACCTCAACAAACTTGAGTCTCCATTAGGGTCACCCTGAACCTAGTCACTGTTCAGGTCATGCCTAGGTGGTTCCTGGTAAGGTAGTCTCTAAAGTATTGGCCCCCAATACAAAACAGAGCCAGATTACACCCCAATGTCCCCAAACTATCCACAACTGACATGCAAATGAGGTGCTGGATCACTCAGTCAGCTCCCTTCACTGTCAGCAGAGACCAGCAAACAGCTCCTCTGTCACCACCTTCTGCTTGTTGACTTCAGACCACTGGGCCTGCCAGCATAAAACACAAGGACATTCCTTAAAAGCTTTTGACAAACAGCCTCATTTATCATTTGGATCATGCGCTCCCATTTGGATCATGACCACACCCAAAATAGCTGCTTTCTGGGCTGCTGCTTGGTACAACCAAGAAACAAGGAGAGAATGAACTGGAAGTGGAATTTACAAGGATCAGCACCTGTCTATCTAAGGGTACGTCTACACTACAAGACTATTTCAAATCTACTTAATTCGAATTTGTGGAATCGACCTTATGAAGTCAAATTTGTGTATCCACACTAAATACACTAATTCGACTGTCTGAGTCCACAGTAACGGGGCCAGCGTCGACTTTGGAAGCGGTGCACTGTGGGAAGCTATCCCACAGTTCCCGCACTCCCCGCTGCCCAGTGGAATGCTGGGTAGAGCCCCCAATGCCTGCTGGGGGAAAAAATGTGTCGAGGGTGGTTTTGGGTAACTGTAATCATTGAACCGTCAATCACGCCCTCCCTCCCTCCCTCCCTGAAAGCGCCTGCGGGCAATCTGTTCGTGCACTTTTCTGCTCAGTGACAGCGCGGGCGCCACAGCACTTTGAGCACGGATCCCGCTGCAGTTATGGCCGTTGTCAACTCCTCGCACCTTATCGTCCACCTCTTCCACAGTCAGCTGCTGAGAAATAGAGCTACTTTTCAATGGTGCTGCGAGCACTGGTGGACCATGGGGGACGTTTTACCAACATCAACGTCAGGTGGCCAGGCAAAGTTCATGACGTGCTTGTTTTCAGGAACTCTGGTCTGTTTAGACGCCTGCAGGAAGGTAGTTTCTTCCCAGACCACAAAATAAGTCTTGGGGATGTGCAGATGCCTATAGTGATCGTCGGGGACCCAGCCTACCCGCTAATGCCCTGGCTCGTGAAGCTCTGTGCAGGCGCCTTGCACAGCGACAAGGAACTCTTCAAGTACCAGCGAGCAGTGAGCAGCGTGACCTGTGACTGTTCAGTTTCTTTACAGAGAAGCTGAACCTGCCCCTGTTTCTTTACCAAGTTACTGTTGACTAGCATCTGCAGTTACATACCCCGCCCACCCCGCTTCCCCAACTTCCAACACACGTATAAAAATAAAATACATGTTCCACTGTAACTTTACAAAGGTTTCTTTATTGATGACTTTGCGTTACAGGGTTGAAATTGGGACACGGACTGTGCTGGGTAGGGTGTGCGGTGATGTAAAGACCGCCTGTAAACTCGAGGAATGACAGGCTCCTGCTCCCAGAGCGGTCTGCAGTGCCGGACTGGATGTTTCAACGGAGCCTGCCATCCCTCCTTTTTGGGACTCTGTGTGCGTGGGCTATGTGGCCTTTTGGCGGGGGAGGACGGATACAGATTCCTCTGCTGCGTGGCTCTGTGGTCCAGGACAGGGACCGTTGCATGAGATCTGTAACCCCCCTCCCCCGCTACAAAGTCACGTACCCCCCCACCCACACAGAACCTGCAAACCACCTCCCATACTGACCAGGGTGCGTACTGACTGCAGTGTGTGTGTGACCTGCTGCTGATCCTGCCCCCATGTCTGTACCCTGGTAAAAGTGATTGTCCTGTCAAATTACCAACCCCCTTCCCCCCTTCAAACACAGTCTCCTCTAAAAGAACATGACAGAAAAAGTAATTAACAGAAAAGTATTTTTTATTATCAACTAGACAGTTAGGGGATGAAACTGGGATGGGGGCTTGGGTGAGGCGGGAAGGAAAGGACTTCTCAAAAATTAGGCTATGAGAGCTTTTCGGTACTTGAGCACTCTGCTGGGGTGCAGTGACAGTTTACACGGCCTCTGGCGCCTCTCCTTCTGGTTATTTTGGGTGAGGGGGGTATGGGACTTTGTGGCGGGGGAGGGCGGTTGCAGATACACTGCAGGGGGGCTCTGTCCTCCTGCCTGAGGTCCTGCAGAACATGCACAAGGCGCAGGAGCATGTCCGTTTGCTCCCTCATTAGTCCAAGCAGCGTTTGAGTCGACTGCTTGTCTTCCTCACGCCACCTCTCCTCCCGTTCGCTGTGTGAGCGCTGGTACAGAGAGACGGTCTCCCTCCACTGGCTCTGCTGGTCCGCCTCGTCTCAGGAGCACCCCATAACTTCAGCGAACATCTCGTCCCCTGTCTTTTTCTTTCGCCGCCTAATCTTTGCCAGCCTCTGTGAGGGGGATGCTGTGGCAGGTCTGGAGACAGTCGAAGCTGTGTGATGGGAAAAAGGGAGTGAATTCCTTGCAAAGATAAATTTTGGCGAACAATGAACACAGTGTAGTCTGTCTCTGTGAATTCTGGGTTGAGATCCCAGTGCCTGATGGGGCAAACACCATTTTCGCGGGTGGTTCTGGGTAAATGTCGTCAGTCATCCCTTCCTCTGGGAAAGCTACAGCAGACAATCATTTCAAGCCTGTTTTCCCTGGATTGCCCTGGCAGACGCCACAGCGTGGAAACCATGGAGCCTATTTTGCCTTTTGTGCCTGTCACCGTATGTGTACTAGATGCCGCTGACAGAGGCGGTCCAGCAGCGCTACACAGCAGCATGCTTTTGCATGATAGCAGAGATGGTTACCAGCCATACTATACCATCTACCATACCATAAATTGGTAATAAGATGGGCATGGTTACCAGTCCTTTTGCACTGCAACATTTGCTGCTGTCATAAGTGCCCCTGGCTGGTCTTAGCCAGGGGCGCAAAAGCCAAAATTGGGAATGACTCCCTGAGTCAATTCCTCCTTTTTGGTATGTAAAAATAGAATCAGTCCTGCCTAGAATATGGGCAAGTGTACTAGAGAACCACTGTATCAGAGAACCAGAGAGCACAGCTGCTCTGTGTCAGATCCTGCATAGATTATGAGCTGAATGCTATTCACAGGGGGTGCTCCTGCAACAACCCCACCTGTTCATTCCATTCTTCCCCAGCCTTCCTGGGCTACCATAGCATTGTCCCCCCACTTGTATGATGAAGTAATAAAGAATGCAGGAATAAGACACAGTGCCTTGTTAGTGAGAAATGAGTGGAAGGCAGCCTCCAGTTGCTATGATAGTCCAGATAGGACATTAAGGAGTGTGGAGGAGAGGAGCCCAGCATCCTGCTGCTAGTCCAGGGGCAATTGAATCTTTTCTTTACACATGAAGGGTGGGGGCTGATGAAGCTCAGCCCCCTGTTGCTATGATGAGGACGGTTACCAGCCATACTGCACCATCTACCAGGAAAAATTAGGGCCAGGCGCCCTTGATCGACCTCACTGATGCTAGTACGCATGGTTACCAGTCCTTTTGCACTGCCCCATGTGCCAATAGGCTGATGATGACAATGGATATCAGTCTTATTGTACCATCAGCCATCCATAGCACGGGGGGAGTGAGGATGTCGGTGTTCAGTGCTGCACCATCACATCTATCTTCAGCATTCAGTAAAGATACGGTGACATGTAAAAGAGTCAACAGAGGATTGTTTTCCCTTTCACTTCTGGGGGTGTGGGGGGGTGCGTAAATTGCCGAGCTATGCCCTGACCCACCGCGGACACTGTGTTTGACCCTAGAAGCATTTGGAGCTCAGCCAAGAATGCAAATGCTTTTCGGAGACAGCAGGAACTGTGGGATACCTTGCGTCCTCAGTCCCCCCTCCCTCCATGAGCGTCCATTTGATTCTTTGGCTTTCCGTTACGCTCGTCACGCAGCAGTGTGCTGAGTCTGTGCTATGCCGTCTGTCCGGAGTTTTTTGAAAAATACTCTGGACCAGGCGTAACATTACAGTAATTCCCCTAATTAGATGCAGGACTCTCCGAGCGAGATCACCCTGAGGACGGTCACTGAAGGAGATAGAGAGCGCATGCTGCGTGAAAGCCAGCACAAACCAGGGCCCTATGCAGCCGTGCTCGGGGAGGCAATGCTCCCTGAGTACCTCATGAAAGCCTCGCGCGGAAAAGTGTGCTGCCACGGAGCACCCAATAAGGCAGCTCTCCCCAGGAACCTCCTGCGGAGGCTTTTCGATTACCTCCAGGAGAGCTTCGTGGAGATCTCCCAGGAGGATTTCTGTTCTATCCCCATATATAGAGAGACCTCCTTTTCACATACTTCAGATTCCTGTTATATTAAGAATAAAAGTTTACATGGTTAAAGCACTTACTGAGTGATCCTTCCCCTGAATCAGGATCCGGGTTAATGGCCGGGGAGGGTTGGTAGGGGATCTCCGTGACGGTGATGAAGAGATCCTGGCTGTCGGGGAAACCAGCGTTGTAAGCGCTGTTGCCTGCCTCGTCCTCCACAAACCCTTCCTCATCTTCCCCGTCCGCAAACATCGCCGAGGAACTGGCCGTTGACACTATCCCATCGTCAGAGTCCATGGTCGCTGGTGGGGCAGTGGTGGCAGGCTCCGTAGCGTCCGTTTGCCGCTTTGATTTTTTGGTAGCCTTGTCTGGGGTCCTTGATTTTCACGCGGCGCTGCGTGGCATCCCGGCTGTATCCTCTGTCTCTCATGGCTTTGGAGACCTTCTCATAGGTCTTTCCATTCCGTTTTTTGGAGCGCAGCTCCGAAAGCACAGACTCCTCGCCCCACACACCGATCAGATCCAAGAGTTCCCGGTCAGTCTATGCTGGGTCCCTCTTTCTATTCAGAGATTACATGAACTCCTCTGCTGGAGAGCTCTGCATCGCTGCCGATGCTGCTGAGCTCGCCCCGATGTCCAGCCACGAAATGAGATTCTAACTGTCCAGACAGGAAAAGGAATTCAAATTTTCCCGGGACTTTTCCTGTGTGGCTGGTCAGAGCATCCAAGCTCGGACTGCTGTCCAGAGCGTCAACAGAGTGGTGCAGTGTGGGATAGCTCCCGGAGCTAGTAAGTTCGATTTGCATCCACACCTAGCCTAATTCGAGATACCCATGTCGAATTTAGTGCTACTCCCCTCGTCGGGGTGGAGTACTGAATTTGAACTAAAGAGCCCTCTAGGTCAAATTAAACGGCTTCCTAGTGTGGACGGTTGAGCGGTTAATTCGAATTAATGCTGCTAAATTTGATTTAAAGTCCTAGTGTAGACCAGGCCTAATTCTATGTAGACTCATGAATTAAGGTTGCTGGGGAATGTACCCTTAAGGGCAGTGGTGCAGCCACTCCTTTCTCATGGGCTGCAAACATCTGTCAGGGACGGTCTAGATTTACTTGGTCCTGCCTCAGTACAGGAGGCTGGACTTGATGATTTCTCAAGGTCTCTTCCAGCCCTGTGTTTCTATGAGAGGTGTGATAAGTCCAAGGGCCTTGGGATTAGGAGATATTGGTAGACAGAAAGTGGTCTTTAGAATCTTTAGATCCTCTTTAGAATCTTTAGTGTCTCTTGATCACTAACTCCTGTGGGATCTTTCTGGGAAAGTTTTCTGACCATTTCCCTGCCAGTTCCTGTGCAGCAACCAACACTCAGTCCCTGCCAGGTCTTGCAGAGAAATGTCTTCCCCCTGCTGGGGAGAGCGGGACACACAGTTCACAGTATTAGGAGGTCTCGTGATCACTGGGTGGTTGATAACATCAGGCAGTAACAGGGCTCTGCACATGGCTTCTGAGATTCTAAATGTAAAGGAAATGGCTTGCCCAAGATTAGGCCTCCTGGGACAGATATCATAGAAAGCTACACTTATCATTTAAAGGTTCCTAATGTATTGAGAATCATAGATCATAGAATATCCGAATTGGAAGGGACCTCAGGAGGTCATCTAGTCCAACCCCCTGCTCAAAGCAGGACAAATTCCCAACTAAATCATCCCAGCCAGGGCTTTGTCAAGTCTGACCTTAAAAAACTCAAAAGAAGGAGATTCCACCACCTCCCTAGGTAACCCATTCCAGTGCTTCACCACCCTCCTAGTGAAAAAGGTTTTCCTAATATCAAACCTAAACCTCCCCCACTGCAACCTGAGACCATTACTCCTTGTTCTGTCATTAGGTATCACTGAGAACAGTCTAGATCCATCCTCTTTGGAACCCCCTTTCAGGTAGTTGAAAGCAGCTATGAAATCCCCCCCTCATTCTTTTCTTCTGCAGATTAAACAATCCCAGTTCCCTCAGCCTCTCCTCATAAATCATGTTCTCCCAACTCCTAATCATTTTTATTTAAAAAGTGTAAACCGGGAGTGTGCTGGTTTACCATTGGCAAGAGGCATCCATCCTTTGACTTGTGTGCTGGGGATGTCCGAGTCACTGATTCCCCTCTATCTGCTCTCTGCTTACAGGTGTGTGTGAGAGAGGGGGAGAGGGAGAGACCGGCATCCTACAGCAGAGGTTTCATGATGGCCGAGCTGAGCACAGTGTCTCTTCCCCCAGCATCATTTGGCCTAGATCTTGGAGCAGAAAACATGACTGAATGCGTACTGTGTGATGAACCACCAGGGACCATCTACGGCATCACTTGGCTCATCTGTCTGTTCGGGCTGGTGGGGAATGGGATCGTGCTCTGGTTCCTCAGCTTCCACATTAAGAGGAACCCCTTCCCTGTCTACATTCTCAATCTGGCCATCTCCGACACTTTCTTCCTCCTCTGCTCGACTGCTTATCTCATAGTTTGTGTGGTGGAAAATGCAGTTTGTGTGAATAATGTTTTTATTTACATATTCTTGGTATTTAACGTGCTGTGTCTGTTGACGTACAGCACCAGCCTGTACCTTCTGACGGCCATCAGCACTGAGAGGTGTCTCTCCGTCCTCTACCCCTTCTGGTACCAATGCCACCGGCCAGAACACTTGTCTGCCATTGTCTGTGCCCTGCTCTGGGCTCTCTCCATGCTACTCTCCTGTCCAGTGGGTGTTTTTTGTCTTGTTCTTCCAGGTGAACACTGTATCATATCCTTCCTACCCACCTGTTTTCTGAATGTCCTGATATTCGCTCCCATCATGGTTCTGTCCAGTCTGACCCTGTTCATCAAGGTCCAATGTAGCTCACAGCAACATCAGCCAGGAAAGCTCTATGCTGTTATCCTGCTCACTGTCCTCTTCTTCCTCCTCTTCACTGTCCCTCATAGTGTCCAGATCTTCCTCCTTTATCATAACATATTCGATTCCAGTGAGATATTTCACATGCTGGCCTCTGCAAGCAGTGGCATCAACCCATTTATTTACTTTCTAGTTGGGGCTATAGGAAGTGGCAATTCCGTGGCTCCATCAAGGTCGCACTCCAGAGGGTTTTTGAAGAGAAGACAGATTCCAGATAAGATGGAGAGACCGCCAGTGCAGAGCCAATGGAGATGGTCACTTAAATCCCTACAGCATCCAGCCTGGGAGACCCTGTTCTTAGGATGGAGATTTACCTAGATCCCAGAATCAAAGAACTTAGAATGGGAAAGGACCTGGTAGGTCACTTGCTAATTCTTCCCCACCCCCACCCAGAGCAGAGTCCTTCCCTAGAGTGGATCCCCAGGGTTATGTGCAGTTGTAAAGAACAACAATGGGTCGCATGGGGCCCAACCTGCTCCCAGTAGAATCACTTTGGAAAGTCCTGGTTACTTAAATGGGATCAGGGACAGGTCCATTATGGTCTGATTTGCTTTGTTCTAAATTTGCCTCTGACACGTAATTTCAGTTTTGGTGGCAAGTTTCCTGCAGTGTTACCTGTGAGTGTTATTTTCTCTTCTGTAAAGAATTAGTGTTGGTTATGCCTCGTGGCCTCCCCACTTTCCCTGTAAATATGCTGAGTAAAAATTCAATGGCCTGGAGAAATAATAGTAGCACGAATATAGGACTATCCCTGTCTAACTCATTCCCCAGCCAGTTCCCTGTGCAGAGACACTCCCATGGAAGGCAGGGGATTGTTCCACGCAGCTCTGGAAATGGAAATAAGACAAATTAACTATCAATTAATCAAATTCAAACTCCTCCATTAATATTGCCAGGCACCTGTGCTCCAAAATGACCAGGCTAACTGCCGGGTTTTGCTCTCTAACTCCTCTTCCTCGGTATTCACCCCGGCCTTGACGATTTGGGGAATGTGTGACAATCTGGGGAATCAATTTCCAGGTTATGAATTTGTTGTGAGATGAACTCTCTGCATGTATCGGTATCCGGCTGCAAACATCATTTTGATTCTACAGCTGCTTTACTGCCTTCCTGCTGCCTCTGTACCTCCAACTTGGACTAAAGTCCAAGGGTTGGTGGCCCAGGGATACTACCTGAGGTTGTCTAACTTTGATGGTCGTCCATTCAAATAGCAGTAAAGAGTCCTGTGGCACCTTATAGACTAACAGACGGATTGGAGCATGAGCTTTCGTGGGTGAATACGGATGTATCCGACGAAGTGGGTATTCACCCATGAAAGCTCATGCTCCAATACGTCTGTTAGTCTATAAGGTGTCACAGGACTCTTTGCTTCTTTTACAGATCCAGACTAACACGGCTATCCCTCTGATACCATTCAAATGGAATTGCCCTGGTCATGGAGATGCCTGCTGCCCAGGGCATACCCATGTTTCAAGTGTGACTTCTGTGGGGACGTCACTAAGCAATAGATCACCTGGTGAGGGACTCTGAGCATCTGATGAGGCTGCCAGGGTTTCACCTGGCAAAGGGGATGGGAGGTTGTAAAAGAGAGGGTTTGTCGGTGGCCATTTTAGAGACAGAGAGACGAGGACACTGACTGCAGAAGAGAGAAAGGGAGATAGATTGCCTGGTTCAGAAGAGGAGCCATGTGCAGGATTGGGAACCTAGGACCCCTGAGGGACTCTGACCTTCACCCAAAGCATACATCAGTATGGTGAGGAAAGTGAGGCAGATTTCTTATTGCTTTGTCTAGATATGTATATTTCTTGCAATAGCTACTGTAAAGAGTGATTGGTTTGAAACCCTTTTGCAAAGCCCGTGTATATGTTTGTTTCACTATCACGACCCCCCTGAAGAGGTGAACTGTAAACCCAGAGTGCTCACACATTTGGCAGTCTTGTGGGGTCAGCACTGTTCCTGGGGGCGAGGTCTGCTGGGCTCTCTGGTCCCATTTCTGTGAAGGGCTAACAGAAAGATAGCCTGGGCCCAGGAAATGTGCCAGACAGGCCAAGGGGAGGAAAATGCTGCAGCCTACTCAGACTAAGGGACGCTTGAGAGCACAAGGGGCCAGTGGGGTGGGACCCAAACCCAGCCACCTGGTGAGTGTCCAGCTGGGGGAGCTTTGCCAGGGCTGGGTGGGACAACATGAATAAACACCGTGCTTCTTGTCTCTTGCCTGAATGGGAGCCTTTTGCAAACGCCCCAATGTCCAGAAGGACCAGACCAAACAGGTTTTTATTCCTGGGGGTGCTCATGGCATTTCCAGAAAGGTTCTTCTCTTCTTCCCAAAAGAACTGAAAACCAAAATTTCAGCAACGTCAGAACATTTGGATATTTTCCAATGAAAGAGTTTTGACATTTCATTTTGATGCACCATTTCCTAAGCAAAACATCGACTGGAATCGAAAGGCCATTTCAAAAAGACATGCGAAAAGTTGCCTTTGATCTGACTGAATTGTCTTTTTGATGCATCGTTTCAGCAAGAAATACAAAAAAATCTTCTGTTTTGGTTAGAAACAAACCAATTTTCTTTTCCCTGATTTCTCGGTTTGACCACATAGAGCGGCTGCATGGATGCTCTTACAGCAGCGCAGCTGCATCGGCACAGCTGTGCCGCTGTAAGCTCTCCACTCTAGACATGGCCTAAGAATGTAGAGAAATTGTATGAGGTTCAACCATACTGTCTGAGGAACAGCAGGCACTGCTGCTATTACAGGCTGGGTCATAATGCAAACTCTCTGGGGACTGGGTGACATTCAGCTGCTATGGGACACATCTGGAGCCAGTTCGACACAGAGAGTGACGGCCTCACACTAATACTGTCTCCTGCTGCAAAACAAAATCAGCCCCTGAAAACTGCAGTACAAGGTTTGCCGGATTTTATAAACATTGTTACTCACACAAGGAGCTCCTGGTGCTAATGGGGCTCAAACCCAGGACTGTCCCTCTGTAAAGCAGATGCGATAACCACTGCATTGCATATTCATTTCAGCAAAAATGGGTTAGCCATTTCTGAGCACGAGATCAGGGGAAATACACTCATTTGCTCATGTTAAAAAGATTCCTAACCCCATTTTGCCACAAGCCTCTAGCGCCCTCATGCTTTGGAGCAGAGACTTGAAATTTTGCTGGAGGATAGGAGAGGGATTGAGCTGGTGTCAGGGATGTGCCTTTTAGTGTTTCCATGAAACATCACCCACATTTAGCCAGGCTATGAACATTTTAAAAATCTCAATTTGCAAATGCTCCATCACCTCCCAGCACCTACATGTGACCAGACAGCACGTGCACTCACCCTACAAAGTGACTGAGCATGCTCCAATTCAGCAGTGGCAGGAACCAAGCAGGACTTTCTCTGCAGTTGTTCCCAGCTGCTATATTGCTGGGCACCAGAACTGAGAGCAGGGAGACTGTCTCACATGCATTCTCAGTGCTCCCGCCAGCAGTAGGCAGCATGGAGGAGGGTGAAGGAGCCAAACTCAAACATTGGGGAAACAGGAGCTAGACCTAGGTGACGTAGGGGAGAGGAGTACATTCAGAACCTGGAGGCAGGGAGACTGGGACTGAGTGGGCAAAGAGAACAAGACAGGATGCTGGGGGGAAATAACAAGGACTAGGAGGCAGATGGGGCAGAAGAATAAGACTAGATGAGGCGCTCATGTTGGGGGAGACTGGGATTGGTGGGAAAAGGACAATGGTACAAAGAGCCTGGGAGAGTGAGAAGCTGGTGAGGAGACTAGGACATGAGCAAGGCAGAGAGGACAGAGACAGTAGAGTCTGTGCCCACTAGAGCACACTTCCTCCCGAGCCTGGAATGGAATTCCACCATTCCTGAGTCTCCCCATTCCTCTCTGCTGGCCAATAGCACTGAAACACACTGGGCCACAGAGACGATGATAGCCTACTACTGCTAGCAGTTACTCCATTAACTGCAGTGGCAGAGGACGGTATGGTGGGTCTAAAGGGTCCAGCCCTGCTGATGACCCATGTGAAAATCAATATGGTGCCACATGAAGGAATTGTCACAGAAATGAGTTAATTGGAAAAATTAAAACATTAAGAAGGATCTTAGTTCCATACTAATTAACAGTCAGATTACAGCCTACGTACACTGTCCATGGCCCTTTAAACAACAAGTGTGGCTTTCTATCATTTCTGTCCCATGAGACTTAATCTCTGGAAGCCATCTCCTTTATGTTTAGGAGATCAGAAGCACTTAGCAGAGCCCTGTTGTAGCTTGATATTATCAAACCGTCCAGTGCTCATGAGACCTCCTGATACTGCAATAGCTTTGTCCTGCCTTGCCCAGCATGGGGAAGACATTTCTCTGGCAGGTACTAGGTGTCATACGTTGCACAGGGACTGGCAGGGGAATTTTCCACATCTGGATAACAGATCATAACTTGGAAAACTTTCCCATGTGATTGTATGGGGAGAATCTCAGTTAGTGACAGTGTAACACTGAGATTCTGAAGCAGATCCATTCCAGTCCAGCTCCCATAAACACTTGGATAAGGCCCCAGGGTGTTCAAAGAAGGACAGTAAGGGACTGCTGGACAGATTCTATGCTCTTTGCCCCTCTTTACCAGACATGATTGCTCCCTCTCTTGTTCGCCACAATTTCAGTTCTTAGTAAGAGATCCTCAATGCAGATGTACTCAGAACCACTAGTCCAAAGTAGGTCTAACACTTAGATCTAGATATTAGTGATTTTAGCTCTGTATTATACAACAAGACTTCTAATAGAATCAAAACTTGCTCCATTATCCAGTGGCAGCACTCACACTTGTCAGTTCCATCTCTGTCAGTTTACTGGGCATTGGAACCCATGTCCCTTGCCTAGTGAGTGCTACTTACTTGAGGGCGAGTCCCTCAGTCATAAAATGCCAAGTACAGTTCTACTGTCCTTGATTCACATAACCAGGAAAACAACACTTCATTACGTCTGCCCCAATAACAAAGAGACTGGAGATCCCACAGCAGCCAAAGTGACCATTTGGGCAAGCAGTCCCATCATGCTAGGCAAGGTGGGTGTGCCCATGAAACAAGATCAGCCCCTGAAGTCTTTTTCTACAGCTCACCACCAGATGTCAGGGTAGAGCTCATTCTGACTCTGCTTACATAGAAATGTCCCTGACAAGCAATTTCAGTTTTGATGGCAAGTTTCTCCTGGTGTCACCTGGTGGATGTTGTCTCTTCTGCAAAGAACTATTGTCAGGGACTCCTAGCAGCTTTAAAGGGGTTGCAGCCCCTTTAAATATGCTGAGTAAAATGCATTGGTCAGGAGAAATGGTGGTGGTGGAAATAACAAAACAACAGTGATACAGGACTATCCCTCTGTAACTCATTCCCCAGTCAGCTCCCCTGTGCAGAGACACTCCCATGGAATGCTGTTGATCATTCCATGCAGCTCTGGACGCTCACTAATCCCAGCTGATATTTGAACTTTTCACCTGCACGCTGATTGAAACAATCCAAAATTGCTAGAAAGTAATTAGTAAGTTAAAATTCATCTACTAATAATGCCTGGCACCTGTGTCCCCAAATCACTGTGGTAAGTGCCTGGTGTGAGTCTGTCTTTAATCCTTTTTCATCTCTGTTCATGCTGTTGTTACTCTGTGTGACTATTTAGGGATCAGTTTACAGCTTATGAATTCTGTGTGTGGTGATGAAATTTCTGTACGTCTGTTTATCAAGCTATGAACTCCATTTTGACTGTAAGGCTGGTCTTTGCTTCCCTGTTGTCTTCTCCATCTTGGACTAAAATTCCAAGGGCTGGTGGCCCAGGGCTACCAATGGAAGGTTGTTTAATTTTGATGATTGTCCGTTCAAACACAGAATCCTTGGACACAGAGATTTCTTTGTTAAATTGACAAACTCATATAAGCTTGCAACATCCGGTGGGCATAATTGGATACTGCAAGTCGGAGGTTCCTAGGGTTGTGTCTGGGACTGGAGATATTGGCTAGTGTCATTCGCTTGCACAATCCAAGGAGCAGCTTACATGCTGGAGGCTGTGTGTGAACAGCCCAGGAGTGGGGGTTCTCACAGCAGAGCAGGGTAAGGCTGGCTCCCAGAATCAAAGAATTGGAGATGCCTAGCAGATCACCGGTCTGGATAATACCAAAGGGGAATGTCACACAAGGAAATGTGCATAAGTGTGTTGTTGTTTTGTCTAAATCTGTATATTTCTTGTGCTAGTTAAAGTAAGGAGTGATTGGTTTTGGGAATCCTTTGCAAAACTCATGTGTCTGATTTCTTCTTCCACTATCACTTGTCCCTGAAGAGGTGAACTGTAACTCCAGAGTGCTCATAAGGTTGGAGGTCTGAGAAAGGATGATGTTAGCACCTAGGCCTAAAAGCTCTAAGCATTCTTCCCAGTTATGCTAAGGGACTGTTAGTATATTGGCTGGAGTCCCATGAAGCTTTGCAAAAAGTAATGCTATGAAAGAGAATTTACACTTACTAGTGGACAGAAGTTAAACTTCTTGTAGAGTAGAAATATGTTTAAAAGCATGCATAACCTATATTTACAGCTGCTTAAGGTTGTTTCTGTGCTTTATGATTGGCTATGTTATGTGAATAACAAGTTATGAAGTTCTAATCGAAACCGCAAGCCAGGGCATATCGGATGTAAATGGTTAAGCGGAACACTATTCACCTTGCAGGTGCATGACTGCAGTATGATGTTAACATAAGATTGGACAATGTATTAAATGTTCCAAACCACAAAGGACAAAATGAAATGATGGGTTACAGATTTGTTTATTGTTAAGCAAGTTAAAGTTGTTATGATGGAAGTATAGGCCCGATGGAACACGATATTTGATAATGATTGGATGGTATACAGCTAAGCACAAAGTGTTGAATGAGCTAAACAAGGGGTCTATAAAGACCTAGAGATTGCAAACCAACTCAAGCCAGGGTGAGCTGGTGGGCGCCTGATTGGTAAGTGATTGCCTTTCTGTTTGTGCCGATTATTTCTAGATGTCTAATCTTTGAGTAAACCAGTTGAGCTTGCCTAGTTGATGTCTCATCGATCAATCAATCAAAACAAACCCATATACTGTACTGTCTAATCTACTAGGCAGGCTGGGGGTCATCCTGGTCCTGGGGCAGCTGTCCTGTGGGGTCTCATTTCTGTGAAGGGGTAACAGACAGACAGGCTGGGCCCAGGAATGTGTCAGAAAGACCAAGGGGCGGGACAAGTGTTGCAGCCTATTCAGACCAAGGGATACTTGAGATTTCAACAGTCCAGTGGGGTGGGACCCAAATCCAGCAGCCTGGTGAGTGTTCAGCTGGGGGAGCTTTTCCAGGGCTGGGTGGGACAACATGAATAAACACCATGTCACAGTCCCTCTCCTACACCTGTGGCTGCTCCTGGTCTCTTGCCCCGAATGGGAGCCACACACAAGTTCCAGAAGGATCAGACCAAATGGGTTTGTCATTCTTTTGAGGGCTTGCAACATTTTCAGAAAGGTTTTTCTCATCTGGCCAATGGAATCTGAGTGCTGGGGGTGTCCACAGAAAGGGGCAGAATGGCAGGGGGTGAGGGATGGCGGCTAAGGTTCTGGTTACCAGCTGGGATTTTCAAATACCTGCACAGCACCCCTGCCCATATAGTCAGTCCAGCTGGGCTCCAGTCAAGTCAGGGCACAGCTAACTCACCGGGCGTCAAGTAAGCCCCTCACCTAAAAGGAACTCATTGACTGATTCAGAGACAACAACAGCTGCCCCAGACTCTGCACTGCATGCTGATTAGAAAGGGCCCGGAGGTATGATTGTGGTATGAAGTTATCTGTATCTGAGCCACACCTACCCCAAGTGTGTGACCAAAGCTAAGAGACGCATGGGCACCTTTCGGGATCCAACATGTGTCACTTCAGTGCTGAGTTGTGTAGGTTGTGGGACACAGGGGTTTTCTTGCCATGCTCCAGGCCTTCCCAGTCTACCCGCACTTCAAACCAGCCAATCCCCACAGAGAGGTGAGGGGCACTTTAACTAATCATTTCCTGGTTTTCAGGTGTTTAAATGTGTATTACCTTCATCCCGCCCCCTCCAATCCTGGCTTACATGGGGGGGGCAGGAGAAGAAGGGGGTCAGAGTACAAAAGAATAGCGCAAGCACTTAGGGACAAAATCAGAAAGGTTAAAGCACAAAATGAGTTATCCCTAGCAAGGGACATAAAAGACAATAGGGTGAGTTTTTATAAATATATTAGGAGCAAGAGAAAGATAAAGGAGAGCTAAAAACACAGGAAGGCTGAGGTATTTTGCTTTGGTCTTCACTAAAATGGTTAATGGTGACCAGATACTTAACATAGTTAACATTAATGACAAGGGAGAAGGAACACAAGCCAGTATAGGGAAAGAACAGGTTAAAGGATATTTAGATTAGTTAGATTTATTCAGACAGAAGGAGCTAATTAAATTCATCCTAGGGTACTTAAGGAACTAGCTGAAGCAACTGCTAGCAATTATCTTCAAGAACTCATGGAGCATGGGGGAGGTCCCAGAGGGCTGGAAAAGGGCAAACACAGAACCTATCTTTTAGAAAAGGGATAAAAAGGACCCAGGGAATTACAGACCAGTCAGCCTAACTTCAATGCCTGGAAAGATACTGGAACAATCAATTTTCAGCACTTGGAGGACAGTAGGGTCATAAGGAATAGGCAGCATGGATTTGTCAAGAAGAAATCATGCCAAACCAACCTAATTTCCTTCTTTGTTGGGATTACTGGCCTAGTGGATAGGGGTGAGCTATAGATGTGATAGATCTTGTTTTTAGTAAGGTTTTCAACAGTCCTGCACAATATTCTCATAAGCAAACTAGGGAAATGTGGTCTAGACAAAATTGCTAAAAAGTGGGTGCACAACTGGTTGAAAGATGATACTCAAAGACTAGTTATCGATGGTTCGCTGTCAGATTGGGAAGACATAGTGGGGGTCCCATATCTAGTGTCCTGGGTCCAATACTATTCAATATTTTCATTAATGACTGGGGTAACTGAGTGGAGGGTATGCTTGTAATATTTGCAAAGGATACCAAGGTGGGCAGGGTTAGAAGCACGTTGGAGAACAGGTTTAGAATTCAAAATGACCTTGACAAATTGGAGAATTGGTCTCAAATTAGCAAGATGAAATTCAGTAAAGACAAGTGTAAAGCAGGGCCGGGTTAACTCTCCTGTGGGCCATAGACCATTAGATTTTGTGGGGCCCCTGTATACAAGCCTTTTTCCTGGGAGGGAGTTTGATGCAGGAGAAGGCTCCCATTGGTTCCTGGCAAATGGAAGCTGCAGGGACAGTGCTGGGGGTGGAGGCAGTGCACGAAGCTGCCTCTCCCCACCTCCGACAGAAGCTGCAGAGACGTGCTAGCAGCCGGCCGCTTCGGGGAGCAGCGTGGGGCCACAGCATGAAGGGAGCCTGCCTGAGCAGCCTGGAACTGGAGATCACTGCCTGTGATTTATTTTTGCGGTGCCCCCCTTGAGCTGGGGACCTAGGCTGCAGTCTCCTAAGCCCCGGCCTTAATCTGGCCCAGGTGTAAAGTACTGCACTTAGAAGGAAAAATCAAATGCACTACTACAAAATGAGGAGTAACTGACTAGGAAAAGGACTGCTGAAAAGGACCTGGGGGTTACAGTGGATTGAAAGTGAGCTAACAATGTGATGCAGTTGCAAAAAGGGCTAATATTCTGGGGTGTATTAACAGAAGTGTTGTACATAAGGAATGGGAGGTAATTGTCCCACTTGGTACTGTTGAGATCTCAGCTGGAGTATTGTGTCCAGTTTTGGGACCAGACTTTAGGAAGGATATGGACAAATTGAAGAGAACCCAGAGGAGAGCAACAAAAATGATAAAAGGAGTAGAAAACCTGACCTAGAGGAAAGGATACAAAAATGGGCATGTTTAGTTATAAGAAAAGAAGACTGAAGGGGATACTGATAAATCTTCAAATACATTGAGGGCTGTTCTGAAGAGGATGGTGTCAATTGTTCTCCATGTTCACTGAAGGTAGAACAAGAAGTAATAAATTTAATCTGCTGCCCAGAACCTAGCACATACATAGAGGGAAGAAATACAGGGCTGATAGCCCCCCCCTTCCTCTACCCCCACCCCATGTCATCCCTCATATTGTCCAACCACTCCTGTCTTCTACTCACTCACTCCCCCCAGTCCTCACTTTTCCCCTGTACCTGAGCCCCCCAACTCCTCTTCCCTCCCCTACCACCCATTCCCATTTATCTCCCCATAATCCCTCATCTCTCACTCCAGACCCAAACCCCTCACCCCTATTCCAGCCTCCTCTGCCACTCCTAATCACCCCTCCCTTCCCAGCAAGCATTCACATGTGTAATTTATTTTCTTTTCAAAAACCGCTTGAGTGCCTTCTGAATCATTTCCTTTCCTCAGATTACATTTCTCCAAAATAATAATAAAAAAAAACCTTGAAAGAGACAGATTTTAGCTAAATGTTTACAGTCCATTCTCAGATTCCTGCCCTGGGTGGGTTTCAAATGCCAAAGTTGCTAGAATCTGTGAACTTTAAGAATTGCTATTTTTATGTTTTTCAGGGGGGGTAGGGAGTTGTATTTCAGGAACCCCTTACTCAAATTACCCCAAATTTGGATCACTGAAACTACTCCACACCGCTATGAGGCACAGCAAATTTCAAGACAACCCATGTAAGTACGGGGATTTTCGAACACTTAGGAGAATCATCCGTTAAACAGGAAAAACTTCCCAATCTTAACCATAGCAGACTGGCGCTCCACTGTAATATTGCATGAAATAAATCATCATCAGTTGCTTTGCTGTCCCCAAATCCGCAGCAGAGGGAAATGCTGAAAGGAAGAGTTTTAGGAAGGAGAGAGGAAAGGGTCCCTGCACATCCATCTGCAGTATAGACAGCTCCAAAAGATGTGAGGGAGCCCATTGATCTCAGTGTGAAGGACAGAGCCTATGGAGATGATACACCCTGAGACAATAGCTCCAGTCATCTCAGTGGGTGTTCTCAGCCCCCCCGTGCTCCCCCCGGTCAGTGGTTGGGAGCCTGTGCTAGGCACCAAGCCTGCCCATTCTCAGCTCCTCGCCCCAGTCTCAGCACTGTGCACTTGGTGCACGCTCCTAGCATGCCTGTACTCAGCTCTCCCCGCAAGAGGGGAGGGCTTCCTCAGCTGCGGGCTTGCATGGGGGGCTAGGGAGAAGGGGCTCAGACCCCTTCGGAGTAATAGGTGCCCCAAGATCTTGGCTCCACATGGGGGGCAGAGCGGGAGAGAAGGCAGAGACACCCTCAGAGGGGCAGCCCTCCCAGATCCCGGCTCACAAGCACTCAGTCCAGGGGATTAAAAGAGAACTTTATTGGGGGTTGGCAGAGGAGAGGCAGAGAAACTAGAATAAACTTGGGAAAAAGCAATTAATTACCAAAACCTATTAGATAAGGCTTCCACCCCACCCCTTTGGTGTCTTACTCGTCCACATCTCAGTCCTCCTCTGGCAGATGTCAGTGGCTTCCCTCCCCAGCTCTCTCTGTCGCAGTTTGTTGTCCAGAGATGGAGGAATCCGACATTTCTGGCAGGTCAGTGTTTCCCGTGGTGCTACTGGGAGCTGATGAGATTTGTGAAAGAATTTTGGGTTTTATGATAAAAGCATGAAACTTGCCAGAGTCTTGGGGCTTTGGCCTAATGAGGATTCTCAGATATGGGGGCATCACCAGCTCATGCCAGGTTGGCTCTGACAGCCATATGAAATTCTAAGATGCATTTTTTCTACTGATGTTTTTTCTGATACTGATTGTTTATGGTATTAAACCACCCAGTGGGTTTTCATTTTTGTACATTTATATTCCTATTGTCTTAGGTGTCCTAAAAACTAAAGCAACGAGTTATTATGGATTGAGATGGGGGAGTCAATAAGCGGACCACAGGCCAAATCTAGACCTCCAGATGCTTTTAAACAGATCCCAAATCTTTTTATTTAATTATTATTATTATTATTATTATTATTATTATCATTATTGTTATTATTTTGTCTGGAGTCTGGACCTTGACTATACATCGAACAAGAAATTTGGACCTTGACAAAAAGTAATTGACTACCCCTGGTTTGATATCATACAAATATATTAAGAATTAACATGCTCGGTAGCATGCCACTAGGGAGTATTCACTAAAAAGTTAATGCTGTAGAAAAATAACACAATCAGTTGAAAAGTTTATGTTCATGACCAGAAAGTTACATTTCTCTTTGCTAAGAATGATATTTCAGATTGATCTAGACATAAAAGATGTAGCTGAGTGTCAAAAAGATTGAAATAGAAAACAAGAAAGTTGTTCAGAGGCCTCGGTGTATTGAAACATCGCATTCCCTGCCATTTTTCCAGGAGGAGAGCTGTAACTGGGTCTTGGAGATCTCCCTTGCTGGAGGTCTGTGGAACAAGGAGGTTGTTTTGCTTGGTGGGCTCCATTAATGGCTTGGTTTTGTCTTGGTTTGTCTGTTACAAACGTGGTGTGCTGCTGCTGCCCAATCTTCTCAGCTTCCCTAACAGAGACAGGCAAGGATTGGCAATGTTTTTGGTGTCCAGTTTAGCTAAGTCTACACTCTCTTCTGACAGGGGCAGCAAGCCGCGGGGGGCGGCCTGCTGGTCGCTGCGAGGGCAGCAGGCAGGCAGCTTTCGGAGGCATGCCTGTGGGAGGTCCGCCGGTCCTGCAGCTTCAGCGGCAATTTGGCGGTGGAGACGTCAAATGGCATGGCACTGGTGGACCTCCCGCAGGCACACCGCCGAAAGCCTCCTGCCTGCCATGTTTGGGGTGGCAAAAAACATAGAGCCGCCCCTGTCTCCTGAGAAGGGGTTGCCCCTGTGTCAAGGTTCCCTCCCCACTCTGAACTTTAGGGTACAGATGTGGGGACCTGCATGAAAGACCCCCTAAGCTTATTTTTAGCAGCTTAGGTTAAAAATACGCTGCCACTACCAAGCATTTTAACCAAATATTTATGGAGAACCACTTGGAACTCTGCCTTTCCCCAAATATCTCCCAAGTCCCTAACCCCCCTTTCCTGGGTAGGCTTGAGAATAATTTCCCCCAAGCCCCTATACCCCTTTTCCTGGGTAGGCTTGAGAATATCCCCTCACCAATTAGTCCTGGTGAACACAGATCCAAACCCTTGGATCTTAAAATAATGAAAAATCAATTAGGTTCTTAAAAGAAAAGGTAAAAATTATCTCTGTAAAATCAGGATGGAAAATAACTTTAGAGGGTAATCAGATTCAAAGAGCCCAGAGGAAACCCCTCTAGCCTTAGGTTCAAAGTTACAGCAAACAGAGGTAAACCCTCTAGCAAAAGGAACATTTACAAGTTGAGAAAACAAAGATAAAACTAATATGCCTTTCCTGACTGTTACTTACAAGTTTGAAATATGACAGACTTGTGCAGAAAGATTTGGAGAACATGGATTGATGTCCGGTCCCTCATAATCCTAAGAGTGAACACCCCCCAAAACAAAGATCACACAAACAAAAGCTTTTCCCCCCGCCCAAGATTTGAAAGTATCTTGTCCCCTTATTGGTCCTTTGGGTCAGGTGTTAGCCAGGTTACCTGAGCTTCTTAACCCTTTATAGGTAAAAGGATTTTGGTGCCTCTGGCCAGGAGGGATTTTATAGTATTGTAAACAGGAGGATTGTTACCCTTCCATTTCTAGTTATGACCCTGTCTTCTATGATGTCAACAAGTGCTTTGACATGTCATGCCAAAGAAGCCTGAACACGTTTCACCTGCTCACAATGCTTTGTGTTAGACCCTTTTTGGTTGGTTCATCTCTCTAGTGAGGCTTCAAATTCTCCTATCAGCCTGGCCACCTCTTGGCCCACTGTCATTGAGGCAAAAGGGCCTCTTTGTGTTGACCAAGAGCTCCACCATCCCCTTTGATTATGGCATTATTTTGCTCATGAGCTTGGCCGAGTGCTATTGCAGAGCAAACATGTTGTGGCTTGCGAATTGTGAAGATCACCTTTAGGAATGCTCTAGCTGTGTCTGGGTGCACTGTATGAAGGGTAACCATATCCCAGAGGTGAACAGGCACCCAATGAGTATAATTACTGTGATCTAGTGCAAAGAACCAGGGTGGTAGCTTTCCAAGATGTTCAATGTATGGCCCAAAGTTTGCCTGGTGGATTGACAGCACATAGGTCAATACAAGACACTCCCGATGAAGTCTGGCATGCCAGAAGTGGAACGTTGGGTTTTCTAGTTTTTGCTTCATTTATCCTACCCCATGGTGGCCTCATCTTCCTTGAGACGTTGGGTAGACTGCATGTGTGCATTCTTCAGCAAGATGTACAGGCCGCTGGCAGTTGCTTCAAGGGCATGCCTAGTATGTGTCACATGAGATACTTTCAAGAAGTCAGCTATTCCTGGGGAGACCACTTTGGCTTCCATCTCTCAACTATCTTCTAGCCAATTGCCAGTCTCCAATGAGCTTTAGACTTGTCATTTCCAGTTCCAGCTTAATGACAAGTTTGTCCTCTCCATCCCCAGCAGGCCAGGACCACTGTATCTGTTTGGTTAATAGTGAAAAGGGGCTGCTCCACAGCAAGTGTATTTTCTCTGTAGTTCTTCAGGGTGACCCACAGCTTTCTCAGTTATTTTGTTTGTTTCTCAGCCCTTTTATATGTGGTGCTGTTAAACTTGATGTAGCAGGGCTTGTGCCAACATCCATTGTTCTTGTTTAAACTCTTTGCAATTCCATCACCATCATCTAATCTGTATATGTCTGTGGCTACGGGAGTCAAAGGGGACAAGGGGTGATGGGAAATGGGTGGGGGGTCCTGGGAGGAAGAGGGGGCCAGAGATGATGCAGAGGTGGGGGGAGCCTGGAGAGGCAATGGGGGCCAAGGGGCATGGGGGGATGGATGGAGAAGCAGCGGCAGTCAGGGGGGCTGGGTGTGGGGGCTGGGGGAGGCAGCAAGGGCCAGCGGTGATGAAGAGGTGGGGAGAAGCCTGGAGAGGCAGTGGGGGCCAAGGGGGATGGGGAAGCAGCAGGGGTCAGAGGAATGAGTGAGGAACAGGGAAGGCAGTGGGGGCCTGGGGCAATGAGGGTGTGTGTGAGGAGCCCAGGGAGGCAGTGGAGCCAGGGATGCCAAAATACAAGTTCACACAGGGCACTGTTTGCCATAAGACTGATCCTGACCTGGCTACTGCCTCTCAGAGAGGTGGATTTACTACAGAGATAGGAGAACCCCTCCTGTGGCCATAGTAAGCATCTGCATTGGAGCGCAGCAGTGTTTAAGAGTTGATGTAGCCAGAAAGGTCTGGTGGTTCCACTGGAGCACAAACCCGGGGCCTTCTGCAGGTAAAGCAGCTGTGATAAACATTACATCAGGGACAGGAAACCTATGGCATGTGTGCCGAAGGCGGCATGCTAGCTGATTTTCAGTGGCACTCACACTGCCTGGGTCCTGGCCACCGGTCCTGTTGCATCGCAGAGGAGCAGGGACAGAGTCTGACAACCCATGTGATCATAAGCAGAGGGTACTTTATTCATTTCCAGCATGCTCTTTATACTCTTAAAGCAGGCAAGCAAGCAGTTGCTAATTGGTTAACAAATTTAACACACCCGCAGCTGTAACTTCATAGAACTAGCCAAGGCCAACTTCTCAAAACAAAGCTCAAAGCCTAATTAACCCATCCTAAAAACCTAAACATCTTAGCTTCCCACACTACCAACTGCCAAGCTAGCAAAATATTCTCAACACCTCCCCCCTCCACCCAAAATCAAAAAGGAGGGGAAAAAAAAAGGGATAAAAACATTAGCAAAACATTTCCAACTTATAACAACATAACACCACAATCTATCACAAACCAAAATTAAAACTTTATAAAGCCAACCTATATAACCATGCAATTCTTAACATAACCCCAACAACACCAAACAAAAACAAAGCACAACAAATAAATGGTGTAAATTCTACAGGATTCCCCCCTACTCAATAGCACACCAACTTGTGGCAAACTTCTATTACCAAATTATCCCTCAGATGTCAGGCGATCAAACTGACACTGAGGGAGGGGGGGTCCTAGAAAAAACACAACATAAACCACATAAAACACAAAAAACAATCCTGGCCAGAAAAAAACAAACAAACAAACACCACAAAACAAAACAAAAAACACATAACATAAATTTAACTCTGTAAATAAATGCATGGTACATAAAATGCTATGCAGCTAACACCAATTTTCTTAATATCTAAAAAACAAAACAAAACTACCCCTACTGGGCAATCAATCATTACATACAATATACAAATACCCTTAGTACCATCAGGCAAAAAAGGAAAATTACATCATCAATTAAATCATTTACAGTAATACAATTGCATCCTAACTTACTTCTAAATTCAACTGCTATTCCCTCCAGCAACCACAGAGTTAACTTTGTACTCTGCCTAACATTACTCGCTAGTAATAAATTACCTTTTCTATCAACTACACCCTCAAGGTTATCAACCAGTATTCCAAGCTTGTTGTCTGTTGCCCGCCGCCTGGGCCCGATCCTTTTTTCCTCCTCAAGTTCTCTATCTATTGCGTGCCTGCCTGGGCCCGATCCAAAGCACTTTACATAAAGGTATTTTGGGTCACATAAATTCAAAGCCATTCTCCCAAATTTCCTAGATTTATGCCTACAACTCCCCGCTTTAAGAATACTCAACAAACCTTTAGGCCGAATTTTCTCAAACTTCAAAAACAAAAAACAAATAGGCTCTAAAAAACAGGGTTTTGGGGAGGGGTAATATCATTTACAATCCAATTAGGGAGGGCAATACATGCTAAAAAAAAATTCCACAACACAGGGCGCAGCCTGCAAAATAAACCCCAAAATCCAATCAATACCACAGTTTTTAGCAGGAGTCCCAAATTTTTTCCTGCCAGTGTGCAATTCTTTGCTTCTTTACCAGGGTCAGTTCTCAATGTCTTTTTAGTCAGGAATTTCTAGACATTGGCAATATCAATAATGTAAGTGTTTTTTCTCCTGTTCCACCACCATCGTGGTTCAAGTTCTACGGGGGAAATTATCAGGACATCATCCTATACATTCAGGCAAAGCAAAAATTATCTCAATCAATTAAATCATTCAGGGAGGATCAAACAAAAAGAATCCTGGCATAGCAAACAAGCAACTTTCCTCCAGGGGCCCAGGTTGTGTACATCGTGTGGCTCTTTCAGACATTCCATCCACCACTGCAGCAGACATCTCTGATACTAACACAGTTGCAATTTCTTCAGTCCTACTGTTTGCAGCCTCAAATCCCGAATGAGCAGTGGTAATATCTTGGACTAGTTCAGGAAATAGTTTTCCAGGCACTGCTTCTAAAGGCTTTAAAGTTTCAGCTGAGGTTTCCATAGATGTTACAGTTTCTGCAATGATTTGTTCTTCAATTGCTGCAGCTGTAACAGGCACAAATGTTTTTTGAGCCCCAGAGCTTCCAATACTAAAAATGGGTGAGCCAGTATCTGCCAGCTGCACAGCTAAATTCCCTTGCTCCTCTTCGTCTCCCTTTCCACACACAGGCAGTTCTTGAGGACACATGTCGCTCTGTAGAGGGGCCCCATTTACAACTGCCCCTGGGCATTCTGATACTAGGTTAGATGGCGCATCTCCTACATCATTCTGCATAGGGGCCTCAGCTGCAACCGCTTCAGTGTGCTCTAATTCCAAGGTAAACACAGTATCTTCTACCTCTGTCGTCCCAGGTGCCTCAGTTACCCCACTCTGCATTGCATCCCCAATAAAGGCTTCCTGAGTGATCTGCCGTCCATCGGATCCCTGAAGCCGAGCAGTTCGGCTGGGCTTGCACAAAGTAATGTCCATAGCAAAGGCAGTTTGGGGAGGGCCAGTGGATCCAAACCCTCGAGACCCGCGGTCAATCGGGGTCGGTCGGGGCACACATCCCTTGAAAGGTATTAACTGAGCAAGACGTGTACCAGCAGTTATAGTCACAGGGGGACAAAGGGCGCGTACCATTATCCCAATATTCCCCGTATGGTCGGCATCAATAAGGCCAGGCAAAACAAAAATACCTTGTTTCGATGTTGACGAACGGCCAATCAAAAGGGCACTCAGGCCAAATCCTAATGGACCATCGGTGTTGGAAGGAAGAACTTGAACCTCGTCAGTCTCTAAAACTACATCTGTCGCTGTGGCCAAGTCCACTCCGGCACTGCCACGGGTTGCTCCGGTGAGGTGTTCCAGGCAGCCGGGTTGGCGGGTGGAGGCACTTGTGTCGTCGCGCTCCTCCAAGGGGCGCTCCGTGATCCGTTTCCCGGCAGCGGTGTTCCATCCTTCGTGTAACGCGCCCAACAGTCGGCGGCGCGATGTCCAAACTTATCACATCGTGTGCAAGCGCCAGTTGCAGCTTCAGGTGACACATCAGAGGCCTGCTGCCCATTTTGCATAGGGCAGTCCCGCCGGAAATGCCCGGGTTTTCCACAACCAAAACAGGGGCCGGCTGGCCGGGTCGGTCTTCTAGCCCCCCGCTGTCCCCCGAGCAGGGGTTGTAACGCCACGGCCAGTGCAGAGGCCTGTGCCTTAGCATGAATTGCCGCCTTATCCGTCTCCTCAAGCATAGCGGCCCTACCACATGCCTCAATCATTTCCATCAGGGTCGCAGTCTTGGGCAAGGTGGCTAATATACGGCGGCAAGTGGGATTTGCATTCTGGGTGGCAAGATCAAGTCCAACTGCAGTTCTGGCTTCTGGCGTCAGATTGGGAGATCTATCAATAGCCTCTCGAAGGCGATCCAAAAAGGTGGAATACGGTTCCGATGGCCCTTGTGTAATTTTAGCATAGGGAGGGACCGGCTTTCCCATCTGGGGCACCGCTTTAAAGGCAGCCAAAGCTAGTTCCTGTGATTGCTGCAGGATCCGGGGCTCAAGGCGAGCTTGCAAGTGCGGGTCAACAAAGCGACCGGCTCCCAAAAACATATCAGCAGTGGCCAGGCGCCGAGGATCATCATCCGGTAAATCCAAATTGCGGACAAGAGCCAAGTCAACTCTCTTAGCCCAATCATCTTTCCACAACAATTTCTGTGTAGGTGTAAGAAGCATGTCAGCTAGCTTAATCGCATCGTACGGACACATTGCTTGGCCAGCAAATACCTGTTCAATGATAGACTGTACATACGGATTATCTAGTCCATAAGCCATGATCGATTTCTGTGCCTCACGGATCAACTTCCAGTCCAAAGGGGCCCACCGTCTATGATTAGGGTGTTGAGGGTCTGGCGTAATCACCGGAAAGGCCTCGGGTGTTAGACCTTCAAGGATGGCTTCTCTTAAAACCCCATGCCAGCGCTGTACCGGATCCGGAGGGTCTCCAGTTGGAGGGTCCCCGGGGCCAGGCGGGGCGGGGGGGCGAGTCGAATGAAAGCACTTGTGAAGATGCGATCGCGATGATCCAGGTGGAAGACCTTCCAATTGGTCCAACTTGTCACATATATGCTGCAGCTGTCGACCCTGGCGCTCCATCTCCTTATAGAAGGCATCAGACTGAGTAAACTGAGGAAACGTAGTCAAATCGGGATATGGGTTCGATGGCACATGTTCCACCCGAGCCTCTTCTGTCCCCCCGCAATCGTGGCACCCCCAGGCCCCGTGGACACGGCATGGCTTTGGAGGGGGTGCATACGGCAAGGCTGTCTCCATAGGCTCGGGCGTATCGGGGGGTAACGGGACCGTAGCAGGATCAATCATGTCGGGGCCGATAGCCACATTGGAGGGTAGTGGGGCCGTAGCAGGGGCAACATCATCCATAGGGTAGGGGTTGGAAGCCAAAGGTATCACCGTGTCCTCACCACCGAAAAACTCTCTGGCTCCAACCGGCAACACAGAAGGCATTCCGGGCGTTGGGCGGCAAAGCTCAGAAAGGGCCGCCTGCACTCCTGCCTCGGCCGCGAGAGTTTCTACTATCTCCTTCGCCTTATTCCATACTGGACTCAGGGAGAAGGCCTCCTTATCGCCCCGAGCCACCGACTTCCAAAGCTCGGAGCCTAGCCGCTCCCAGTTTTATCAAAAATTGTACTTGGTTGAACAGAAAGTCCCCTTCTCCGTCCCCACCGCAGCAGACGGGATAACTTATCAGAGGGGAGCTTCTCTCCCTGCCGCTCCGCGATGCGCATCAAATATTCATGCACCGTCCTTTCTTCCGCTGATGCAGCGGTTCCCATGTTAGCTGCTCACCTCTGGGCTGGGGTGTGCCTCCCTTTTCAGACGCCCTGCGGCTTGCCGCTCGACACTGAGCTCAGGTGCGCCCCTCTTTTCGGACGCCCTGCGGCTCCTAGCCGCTCGACACTGAACTCAGGTGCGCCCTTCTCTTCGGACGCCCTGCGGCCGCCGCTCGACACTGAGCTCAGGTGCGCCCCTCTTTTCGGACGCCCTGCGGCTCCTAGCCGCTCGACACTGAGACTCAGGTGCGCCTCCTTTTCCTCCTTTCAGTTCAGGCCACCAACACTGTCCTCATTCAATCACGTCGGGGTCACCATTTGTTGCATCGCAGAGGAGCAGGGACAGAGTCTGACAACCCATGTGATCATAAGCAGAGGGTACTTTATTCATTTCCAGCATGCTCTTTATACTCTTAAAGCAGGCAAGCAAGCAGTTGCTAATTGGTTAACAAATTTAACACACCCGCAGCTGTAACTTCATAGAACTAGCCAAGGCCAACTTCTCAAAACAAAGCTCAAAGCCTAATTAACCCATCCTAAAAACCTAAACATCTTAGCTTCCCACACTACCAACTGCCAAGCTAGCAAAATATTCTCAACACGGTCCAGGGGGCTCTGCATTTTAATTTAATTTTAAATGAAGCTTCTTAAACATTTTTAAAACCTTATTTACTTTACATACAACAATAGTTTAGTTATATATTATAGACTTATAGAAAGAGACCTTCTAGAAACATTAACATGTATTACTAGCATGCGAAACCTTAAATTAGAGTAAATAATGAAGACTCGGCACACCACTTCTGAAAGGTTGCTGACCCCTGCGTTACATTGTGGCATCTCACAAGAAGACCCCGAGCATCTGGCTCGATGGTAAAGAAGAGAGGAGTTCCTCTCCCCCCATAGTCACTAGGAGAAGTGTCACATGAGAAATGGTCTCCCAAAAAATCTAGCAAAAACCCTCCACATTAAAATTGACAGAGCCATGTCTACAGACTCCAACCTTCCTCTAGGAAGACCAACATTTCCCAGCAGCCCAGGGAGGTAACTAGGTAACTAGAGCTAGAGGCACTCAATAATCCCTCATTTCATCAGTGGTCTTAATTAGAGCCAAGCAAATGATTGATGTTTTGGTTCAGGGCCCAAACCAAAAAATCAAGAGCAAATATGTGGTTTGATTTGAACTGAAACTGATTTTTTTTCATCTCGTTTTGGATGGTTTGGGGTGTTTTTCCATGCCTTTTTGAGGTATTTTAATTAGCTAAATTGCTAAACAAACTACCCTTCTGAAATGAAAAGTTGTAAGGTTTTATTTTGAGATGATCAAAATGAACCATTTAACTTTAAAAAATCCCCCCCCCTTGTTTTTGGCCAAAACTATTCACTGAATTCAACCCAAATTTACAAGTAGTTTCAGTGACCCGTACAATGTATTTTGGTGAATTTACTCTTAACCAATTTTTTGTGAAAAAAACCACCCAGCTCCAGTCTTAATTTCAAAATCCTGGATCATTCTCTGATTATTTTCCCTGCTTTCTCCGCCCTCCGTTTTGTCATGATGACTCAGGGATCTTCAAATCTTCTGTCTGATGCCATGTCTAGCCAGAACAGGTAGGGAAGTTAAGGAGAGCCAACTAAAGGTATGATGTCAGTGCACATAGGTTATAGCATGTTCTGGAGTAAAGTAGCCTTTGTTCTGTGTAACTTAATCCTCTGTTTGCCGGAAGCTGGGAAAGGGCAACAGGGGATGGATCACTTGATGATTACCTGTTCTGTTCATTCCCTCTGAAGCACCTGGCATTGGCCACTGTCAGCACACAGGCTACTGGGCTGACTGGACCATTGGTCTGACCCAGATTGGCCATTCTTATGTTCTTTTTGCCTCCACACTCTGTGATGTGCAACCCATCACTCCTTCCATGCTTTGTTTGTGTTGATAGACAAGCTGGGGCTTGAGTCCCTCAAACTTCAAAAGCCCGGTAATTATGCAGTTAATTCCTGGGGATGCTGGTGGTGTGGAGTCAGCCTCTGTTAGGTGTATGTGTACTAGCAAGGAGCATTTCTGCACCACCTAGAATGGCTGAGTCATTAAGGTGTGGGCCTTAAACTCCTGTGGATGTGTGCCCCATGTGGGTTTGAGTCCCACTGTTAGTACAGCTGTTCTTTTATCCCTCTCAAAAGCAGGGTCTTCTCTATTTAACAACAAGGATGCAGGTTTCAGAGAGGGCAGGTCATTTCTCAGGACTTTCTCTACCTAATAACCATCTGGGCAGATCTTTGGAACGATTGATTGGAACCATTTTCCTATTCCCCAGTTCTTGGAACATGAGTGACTGAAATTCTCTTAATTCCAAAGAGATATAAATGAAAAAATCATGGATCTCACTCTGATTGTTTTGTGCTGTTTATTTCTTCTTTGCCCTGGTCTACATTTAAAATTTAGATCAATCTAACTATGTTGTTCAGAGGTGTGAAAAATTCACACTCCTGTGTGCCACAGTTAAGCCGAACTAACCCCTAGTGTAGATGCAGCCACGTTGATGGAAGAATTATTCCAGCAACCTAGCTACCACTGCTCAGGGAGGTGGGTTACCTACATCAGTGGAAAAGTCCCTTCTGTTGATGTAGGAAGTGTCTATACTACATTGGCAGAGCTACTGCTGTAACGCCCATTGTGTAGCTATGGTCTTGGTCTTGCTGGGTTGCTGAGGCAGCATCTGCAGCTGATGAGTATGGTGTGACAGTGATCAAGGAGAAATATAAAGGTTGCAGTCAGATGTACCTCTGAAGCTTTTTTTCAGTTGATTGAAATAGGTAAGTTAGCCCTGGTCTACACTACGAGTTTAGGTCGAATTTAGAAGCTTTGTATCGATTTAACCCTGCACCCATCCACATGATGAAGCTGTTTTTTTTACTTAAAGGGCTCTTAAAATCGATTTCTGTACTCCTCCCCCAACGAGCAGATTAGAGCTGAAATTGACCTTGCCGGGTCGAATTTGGGGTAGTGTGGTCGCAATTTGATGGCATTGGCCTCCGGGTGCTATCCCAGAGTGTTCCATTGTGAGCGCTCTGGACAGCGCTCTCAACTCAGATGCACTGGCCAAGTAGACAGGAAAAGGCCCACGAACTTTTGAATCTCATTTCCTGTTTGCCCAGCATGGCGATCTACATGTGAGTGCAGATATCATCAGAAAAGGTGACCATAATGGAGTCCCAGAATCGCAAAAGAGCTCCAGTATGGACCGAACAGGAGGTATGGGATCTGATCGCTGTATGGGGAGATGAATCCGTGCTATCAGAACTCCGTTCCAAAAGACGAAATGCCCAAACATTTGAAAAAATCTCCAAGGGCATGAAGGACAGAGGCTATAACAGGGACCCACAGCAGTGCCTGCCGCGTGAAACTTAATGAGCCGAGGCAAGCCTACCAAAAAAACCAGAGAGGCAAACGGCCGCTCCGGGTCAGAGCCCCAGACATGCCACTTGTATGATGAGCTGCATGCCATTGTAGGAGGCACAGCAACCACTACCACAACTCTGTGCTTTGACTCTGTCAATGGAGTAGCAAGCAACAGGGAAATGGGTTTTGGGGACAAGGAAGATGAGGAGGAGGAGGTTGAAGATAGCTCACAGCAAGCAAGTGTAAGCAGAGTCAGGATGAGATCTACCCTGACATCTGGTGGTACATTATGAGGAGTGGGCAAAGGAATTTTAGGAATGTGCATTTGCATTGGAAAACCCACTCCACTTAGCATAACACACAGCAGCATGGGATGGTTATTTTCACACTGTGGAATCCCCAATTTCTTTGTTATTGGGGCAGGAAGGAAAAAAAGGGGCTGTTACCTTAATTATGTGAATGAGGAACTATGAGACTGCTTTATGACAGAAATGACTCAACCTACATTAAATAGTACTTGCTAGCCAAGGGACATGGGTTCCAAAACCCAGTGAAGAGGGAGAGAGGGTGGGGACTGGTGTGTGTACCTGATGGTATGGGCCCCTTTTGAGGGCCTGGAACACCAATTGCACTTCCTCCTCTCTCCACTGTTAAAGAGCAGAGCTAATTTTGAATCCTTTAGGAGTCTATCTAGAGGTTGCTGACCTGAATTCACATTGGGCCATGTGGCACTGGGGCTCTCCTACTACAAGTTGAAATCACTAAGAGCTGAAGTCACTAAAAGAACTAAGCTTACTGAGCGGAAATCACTGAGTGCTGTGTTAAGTAGTGGGAGAGCCTGAAGATCTATCACCAAGCAGCTGGCAGAGTGGAGCAGTCTGCAGCACGTTGGAGCAGCCCATGGAACAGTGAGCAGTGTGGAGCGGTTTGTGGGGGACGGCTGACGTGGTTCACGGGTCTGCTGGAGGAGCAGCACAGCTGGTGGTGTGGAGTCAGTCGTGGTGAAGGCTGCAGCAGAACTCCACGGAGAAGCGGGGCAGTCGGCCCTGGCCCACGTAAGGTGTCCCTTAGCACCCTGTGTGTGCGACCCCTCCCCCCATTTCCACCGGGGGGGGGGAACTCTGCAGATAAACTTTTGAACTCTGGGGTGGCACTGACCAGAGACTGAGACTTTTGGGTTGTTGGACTTTGGGGTGATTGGACTTAAGACCCTAAGGACAGTGCCAAATGTACTTGGAGGGGGGTTTTGCTTCTGGTTTGTTCCTCCTTTATTAAAAGGATTTTGCTACACTCAGACTTCGTGCTTGCGAGTGGGGAAGTATTGCCTCCTGGAGGCGCCCGGGGGGGTGGTAGGTAATTGTCCCAGGTCACTGGGTGGGGGCTCGAGCGGGTTTTGCATTGCGTTATTGAAACGGAACCCCTGGATACTGAACCCGGCCCTTGTTGCTGCCAACTCAGAGGGGCAGAAGGGTTACATTTTTGGGGGCTCGTCCGGGATCCCTGGGTCAGTACCCCTCGCAAGCACCTGTTGAGTGTTCCACTGTATTGGGAAACAATTGTCTTTATATTTTGAGGGAATTACTGTTTGTATAATGGCTAATATGTCGGGTTTGTTGGGCCCCAGTCCTGCAGCTTCTAGCTCAGGGACGGCAGCTTCAGCCAATGATTGGGCACAAGCACTGGGGCATATATTGGAAAAGATTGTGTTGGCCTATGCTGCGTCAAACTCTTGTCGTAAGTTAAGGTTATTTGCTGGGGAAGAGGAGTTTGAACCCTGGTTGGAGCATACCACTGAAATGCTGCGGGAGTGGGCCGTACCTGATGTAGAAAAGCGAAGGTGTCTAATAGAGAGCCTTAGTGGCCCAGCATTAGATGTACTTCGTACCCTGAAGCTCATTGACCCTGAGGTCAGTGTGAAGGACTGCCTAGAGGCCCTTGATCATACCTTTGGGAGCGTAGAGAGCCCTGAAGACAGTTACTGTAAATTCCTTGATTCCCGACAGGAAAGGGGTGAGAAAATTTCAGCCTATATACAGAGGCTGGAGAGACTACTTCAGAGAGCTGTTATGAGGGGAGCAGTGACTGCTGAGCAGATGGATCAGACCAGACTGGCTCAAGTTGTAAGAGGGACTCAGTATCAGAACCCGATTCTACTTCATCTCCGACTAAGAGAACGGCAGGATCATCCCCCAAGTTACTCCCAGCTGATAAAGGAGGTCAGGGAAGAGGAAGAAAGGCAGGCTGCTAGCGAGTGTTGGGAAGCCCAAACATTGGAACCAGCCAGCACAACGCCACTGCAAATGGCCAGTGTACTGATGGTGAGCACCACAGAGGAACTTGCCCAACAAATGCAGGTCCTGACGGAACGGATAGCTGAGCTGCAAAGCACCATTGACCGAGCTAAGATTTCCAGGAATAAGGAGCCTCAGACTGTGACAATGGAGAAGTCAATATCTAGAGCCACTATCGCACCCTGGCGAAGGGGGAAAGGACAATTCTTTTGCTACCGGTGTGGTCAGGATGGGCACAGTGCTGCTAACTGCCATAAGGAAGAGAACCCCTCCTTAGTATATGAAAAGCTGAGGATCAGTTGGGAGAGACCCAGTAGCTGTCAGAAGGTCTGGGAACGGAGACCACCTAGGCCTACAGGATTTGAAGATTCCCCCAGAAGAGACCGTCCAGCTGGGATCCCTGCAGGACTGATAGGGCCTCGAGCAGAGGTCATGGTGAGGATTGAAGGGGCGGAGTGTAAAGCCGTGCTTGACACTGGATCTCAAGTGACTATTATATTTCAGTCATTCTACCAACAGATGCTTAGGCACCTGCCTATACAGCCACTGACTGGCATTGGTCTGTGTGGCCTCAGCATGGATGAATACCCCTATCAAGGGTATGTCATAGTGCACCTTGAATTCCCAGAGGAGGTTGCTGGGGTAAGGGAAGAGGTAGACACAGCTGCCTTAATATGCCCTGACCCTAAAGGGACCTCTGATGTGTCTGTGCTGATAGGGACCAACTCCAGTCTCTTCAAGGTGCTTGCGGATTACTGCAGACGACGGGCTGGGGACCAGTACTTGAGTACCCTGATGATCCATACGCTTTGTGCTGAAGCCTATAGGAAGATTGAGAGTGCTAAAAAGGAGACATCTGAGCTACCAATTGGGGCACTGAAGTACATGGGCACAACCCCCTTAGTAGTACCTGCAAGGACAGAGCAAGAGGTGCTTGTCATGAGTACCAGGCTGAAAGGCAGTAAAGGGGCATTAGCAATGATAGAGCAGCCAGTTGAAGGAGAGCTCCCGGAAGGAGTGCTGGTCCCCAGTGGAGTCATAACCCTACCTGCTGAAGCCCAGGAAAAGGTGACTATACTGATTGCTAATGAAACAAGTCGAGATGTTGTTGTGAAGCAAGGACAAAAGATAGCAGACCTCTTCGAGCCTGAATCAATTGTGAAACCCCAGTGCGAGACTCAAGTTCCAACAATAGACCCAGCAAAGTTTGACTTTGGAGATTCACCATTGTCGGAGGAGTGGAAAGATCGCCTGAGGAGGAAACTTTGTGAAAGGCCCGAGGTGTTCTCACTGCATGAGTGGGATGTGGGATGTGCAAAAGGAGTAGAGCACAACATCAGACTACATGACTCCCGACCTTTCAGAGAGAGATCTAGGAGGCTTGCTCTCTCCGAGATGGAAGATGTGCGACAACATCTTCAAGAGCTGGCTGCAAATGGCATCATTACAGAGTCCCGCAGCTCATACGCCTCACCCATTGTGGTGGTCCGTAAAAAGAATGGGAAAATCCGGATGTGTATTGACTACCGCACCCTAAACCGCCGTACTGTGGTTGACCAGTATACAATGCCTCGAGTCCAAGATGCTTTAGACTGTTTGCTGGGAAGCCAGTGGTTCTCTGTGTTGGATCTTCGGAGTGGATACTACCAGATCCCTCTGGGTGAAGAAGATAAGGAAAAGACAGCCTTCATCTGCCCATTAGGGTTTTATCAGTTCGAACGCATGCCCCAGGGGATTTCTGGAGCACCTGCCACATTTCAGCGTCTTATGGAGAAAGTTGTGGGAGACATGAATTTACTGCAAGTGTTAGTTTATTTGGATGACTTGATTGTGTTTGGAAGAACTTTGGAAGAGCATGAAGAAAGACTTCTTAAAGTGCTTGATAGGTTGGAGGATTATGGTTTGAAGCTTTCAATTGACAAATGCCAGTTCTGCAGGACCTCGGTGAAGTATGTGGGCCACATCGTGTCCCAAGAGGGTGTGAGTACTGATCCTGATAAAATAGAAGCACTCACTACATGGCCACGTCCAAGCAACTACAGAGAACTCAAGACTTTCCTTGGGTTTAGTGGCTACTACCGTAGATTTGTGAAAAACTATGCTACAATTGTAAAACCCCTCAATGATCTTACCAGGGGATATCAGTCCAGCAAGAACAAATCTAAGACCAAGAATAAAGGGCCTTCTGTGCACAGACGCTATGGCCCCTTCGAACCCTTTGGGCCACGGTGGAATGAGAGATGTGAAAGGGCTTTTCGAGAAATCATTACTTGCCTAACTCATGCCCCTGTCCTAGTCTTTGCTGACCCAAGCAAGCCATTCATCCTGCATACTGATGCCAGTTTGGAGGGTCTGGGAGCAGTACTGTACCAGGAGGTGGAAGGCACGCGTAAACCTGTAGCCTTTGCCAGCCGAGGACTGTCTGATAGTGAAACACGCTATCCCACTCACAAGCTGGAGTTCTTGGCCTTGAAATGGGCCATCACTGAGAAATTTCGAGACTACTTGTATGGTGCTCAGTTCCAGGTGTGGACAGACAACAACCCACTGACTTATGTATTAACAAGTGCTAAACTGGATGCTACAGGGCAAAGATGGGTGGCCGCTTTGGCTAGCTATGACTTCAGCATTCAATACCGATCAGGGAGAAGCAATGTAGATGCAGATGCATTGTCCAGGCGTCCACAAGCACCAGGAGTTGCTGTGATACCCACGGATGGAGTGAGAGCTATTTGCAGCGTGAGTCGCAGAGAGCCGGAGGCCCATGAGAGCCTTCATGGATGCGTTGCTGAAGCTCTGGGCCTGCCCCCTGAATGCGTGCCTTCTGCTTCGGTGAACTATATTGCTTTGGACCAATCTCCCTTGCCCGTGCTCAATGCGGCTGACTGGCAGGAAGCCCAGCTGCAAGATATTGACATTCGTGATACACTACTTGCCAAAAGGGAGGGGCGAGGCCCAGCTGCGGTTGTCCCACCTACCCCAGAGGGCAAACTACTATTGAGAGAATGGACCAAGCTAAAACTGATTCAGGGAGTGCTACACCGCGTGATCACAGATCCTCTACAAAGGCAACGGAACCAACTAGTGCTGCCAAAAGAGTACAGAGGCCTGGCCATGAGGGCCCTGCATGATGACTTTGGACATTTAGGGATGGAGAGGACCCTGGAACTTACCCGCAGTAGGTTCTATTGGCCCCGGATGGCTGAAGATGTTCGCAGAAAATGTGAGACCTGCGCTCGATGTGTTCAAAGGAAAACTCTGCCCACGAGGGCTGCATATCTGAAGAACATCACCAGCAATAAACCTCTGGAGCTGGTATGCATTGATTTCTTGTCTTTAGAAGTGGACAAGAGGAATATTGGGAACATTCTAGTAGTGACCGACCATTACACGCGATATGCGCAGGCATATCCCACACGTGATCAGAAGGCCACCACTGTCGCTCGAGTACTATGGGAAAAATATTTCTCAGTTTATGGATTCCCAGCCCGGATACACTCGGATCAGGGACGAGACTTTGAGAGTCACCTTCTGAAGGAGGTGCTGAGGATAGCAGGAATTAAAAAGTCGAGGACAACGCCTTATCACCCGCAGGGTGACCCTCAGCCAGAGAGGTTCAACCGAACCCTGTTAGATATGTTAGGGACTTTGCGGCCAGAGCAGAAGGCAACCTGGAGCCAACATGTTGCATTTCTGGTGCACGCCTACAACGCCACCAAGAACGATGCTACGGGAGTCACCCCATATCTCTTGATGTTTGGGCGAGAACCAAGATTACCCATAGACCTGTGCTTTGGTGTATCAGAGGATGGCGATAGCTATGAAACCCATCAGCAATATGTATCCCGACTACGAGAAAAGCTGCGGGATGCTTACCACTTAGCTACATCTGCAGCTCGGAAGAATGCAGACCGCAACAAACATCGATATGATTCTAGAGTACGTCTGCAAGAGCTCCAGCCAGGGGACAGAGTCCTGCTGCGAAATTTGGGTATTGCTGGCAAACACAAGATAGCTGACAGATGGAAAGCAATACCTTACTTGGTGATGGAAAAGCTAGGAGACCTGCCGGTCTACAAGATCAAACCTGAAGAGGGTCCAGGGCAGACAAAGACCGTGCATAGAAACCTTTTGCTCCCGGTGGGGGAATTGGTAGGCAGCCCTTATGAGATGGACCACAACAGGGCAATTGGGCAGAACGAAGGTGCTGTACCAAAGCCACCTCCCAACGTGGACAGCCGGCCTCCTGCAGCTAACCTACCCCTACTCAGCACATCTGAGAGTGAGTCTGAGGAGGAAGACACAACCATGGTGTATCCTAGGATGAAGACAAGATTGCAGTCTCGATCAGCTGAATCAAAAGAGACTACCTCCTCTTCCGCCCTAAACCCCATGGCAGAAGTATTTAGGCCCATTCCTGACACTCCTGAGTCACTGGTGGAACCCCCGTTTAATGACTTACACAGATTATTGGACAGTGGCGACATACAGATGGAAGATGTCCCAAGCACCTTCGATCCTCCACGGTTAGAACTAGAAATGCAGGGGCCTATGCCAGTATCCGAGGGGAACTCACAGGAAACCTCCCCATCCGTCACTCAAGAGGATGTCCCCCCTACCACAGCAACAGAGACTCTCCATAGGCGAGACAGAGTAATAAGACCAGTGAAACGGCTAACTTACGATGCACCTGGGGTGATTAGTGAGGAGCCAATACATTTAGCACACAGGTTTGTGAAAGCTAAAGTGGGCTATCTGAGGCCCTTTGGAGGGGACCAGTAAGTTGGTATAGTAGGGAATGTGATTTGTCGGGACGACAAATTCTCGGCTGGGGGGAGGATGTAAGCAGAGTCAGGATGAGATCTACCCTGACATCTGGTGGTACATTATGAGGAGTGGGCAAAGGAATTTTAGGAATGTGCATTTGCATTGGAAAACCCACTCCACTTAGCATAACACACAGCAGCATGGGATGGTTATTTTCACACTGTGGAATCCCCAATTTCTTTGTTATTGGGGCAGGAAGGAAAAAAAGGGGCTGTTACCTTAATTATGTGAATGAGGAACTATGAGACTGCTTTATGACAGAAATGACTCAACCTACATTAAATAGTACTTGCTAGCCAAGGGACATGGGTTCCAAAACCCAGTGAAGAGGGAGAGAGGGTGGGGACTGGTGTGTGTACCTGATGGTATGGGCCCCTTTTGAGGGCCTGGAACACCAATTGCACTTCCTCCTCTCTCCACTGTTAAAGAGCAGAGCTAATTTTGAATCCTTTAGGAGTCTATCTAGAGGTTGCTGACCTGAATTCACATTGGGCCATGTGGCACTGGGGCTCTCCTACTACAAGTTGAAATCACTAAGAGCTGAAGTCACTAAAAGAACTAAGCTTACTGAGCGGAAATCACTGAGTGCTGTGTTAAGTAGTGGGAGAGCCTGAAGATCTATCACCAAGCAGCTGGCAGAGTGGAGCAGTCTGCAGCACGTTGGAGCAGCCCATGGAACAGTGAGCAGTGTGGAGCGGTTTGTGGGGGACGGCTGACGTGGTTCACGGGTCTGCTGGAGGAGCAGCACAGCTGGTGGTGTGGAGTCAGTCGTGGTGAAGGCTGCAGCAGAACTCCACGGAGAAGCGGGGCAGTCGGCCCTGGCCCACGTAAGGTGTCCCTTAGCACCCTGTGTGTGCGACCCCCCCCCATTTCCACCGGGGGGGGGGAACTCTGCAGATAAACTTTTGAACTCTGGGGTGGCACTGACCAGAGACTGAGACTTTTGGGTTGTTGGACTTTGGGGTGATTGGACTTAAGACCCTAAGGACAGTGCCAAATGTACTTGGAGGGGGGTTTTGCTTCTGGTTTGTTCCTCCTTTATTAAAAGGATTTTGCTACACTCAGACTTCGTGCTTGCGAGTGGGGAAGTATTGCCTCCTGGAGGCGCCCGGGGGGGTGGTAGGTAATTGTCCCAGGTCACTGGGTGGGGGCTCGAGCGGGTTTTGCATTGCGTTATTGAAACGGAACCCCTGGATACTGAACCCGGCCCTTGTTGCTGCCAACTCAGAGGGGCAGAAGGGTTACACAAGCAGAGAAACTGTTTTCCCTGACAGCCAGGAACTGTTTCTCACCCTGGACCTGGAGTCAGTACCCCCCAAACTCACCCAAGGCTGCCTCCCGGACCCACCAGGTGAGTGTACCTTTGTAAATATTAGACATGGTTTAAAAGCAAGCGTGTTTAATGATTAATTTGTCCTGGCATTCGTGGCCAGTACAGCTACTGGAAAAGTCTGTTAACATGTCTGGGGATGGAGCAGAAATCCTCCAGGGACATCTCCATAATGCTCTCCTGGATGTACTCTCAAAGCCTTTGCAAAAGGTTTCTGGGGAGGGCAGCCTTATTCCGTCCTCCATAGTAGGACACTTTACCATGCCAGGCCAGCAGCACGTAGTCGGGAATCATTGCAGAACAAAGCATGGTAGCATATGGTCCTGGTGTTTGCTGGCATTCAAACAACATCCATTCTTTATCTCTCTGTGTTATCCTCAGGAGAGTGATATCATTCATGGTCACCTGGTTGAAATAGGGTGATTTTATTAAGGGGACATTCAGAGGTGCCCGTTCCTGCTGGGCTATTTGCCTGTGGCTGAACAGAAATGTTCTCTGCTGTTAGCTACGCGGTGCGGGGAGGAGTGAAGCGATCATCCCAAAGAATTGGGTGGGTGTGTGTGGGGGGGTTATGCACGTTAACCCAAAAACCGCAGCCCCTCCTTTTAAATTGCCAACCCATTTTAAATGGCCAACCCAACAGCTGCTTGGTATGGGAAATGAGGGCACTGCTGTTTGAAACCATTCCCACATGTTATGAAGTTAAAGAAGCCAAAAGACTGTATCTTACCATGGCTGCCTGCAAGCCGAGTTCTGTTGCCCAGCCCTGCGTGAATGATCTCTCATACCAAACTGGCATATCCTCAATAAGAGGCAAAATGCGACCGTGTAACGAAAGCACATGTGCTATGTAATGTTAACAGCAAGGTTTAGCATGAAAGAGTCTACCCATTGTTCTCTAAAATGTGTCTTTTAAACTACCACTTTCCCTTTTTTTTCCTCTACCAGCTGCAAACATTTCAACGCTAACACTATCTTCTCCTTCGCAGAGGCTAGCGAAGATTAGAAGGTGAAAAAAACCGCACTGGCAATGAAATGTTCTCTGAGCTCATGCAGTCCTCCCACACTGAAAGAGCCCAGCAGAATGTGTGGAGGCAGACAATGTCAGAGTCCAGGAAAGCACAATATGAACACGAGGACAGGGTGGTGGGCTGAAGATGTTAGGTGGCATCAGCTTGGTGACAGAAGGAAAGAGGCAATGCTGAGGCTACTGGAGAAAAATAATGGTATGCTCCGGCATATGGTTGAGCTGCAAGAAAGGCAGCATGAGCACAGACTGCCGCTGCAGCCCCTGTGTAACCAACCGCCCTCCTCCCCAAGTTTCATAGTCTCCTCACCCAGATGCCCAAGAACGTGGTGGGGGGACCTCCGGGCACCCAACGACTCCACCCCAGAGGACTGCCCAAGCAACAGAAATCTGGCATTCAATAAGTTTTAAAGTGCAGTGTGGCCTTGTCCTTCCCTCCTCCCCAACCCCACCCAGTGCTTCCATCCTCCCTCACCCCTCCCGGCTACCTTGGCAGTTATTCCCCTATTTGTGTAATGAATTAATAAAGAATGCATGAATGTGACGCAACAGCGACTTTATTGCCTCTGCAAGTGGTGATCGAAGGGGGGAGGGGAGGGTGGTTAGCTTACAGGGAAGTAGAGTGAACCAAGGGGTCATCCAAGAGAAATAAACAGAACTTTCACACCGTAGCCTGGCCAGTCATGAAACTGGTTTTCAAAGCTTCTCTGATGCGCACCACGCCCTCCTGTACTCTTCTAACCGCCCTGGTGTATGGTTGCACGTAATCAGCGGCCAGGCGATTTGCCTCAACCCCGCCATAAACATCTCCCCCTTACTCTCACAGATATTGTGGAGCGCTCAGCAAGCAGTAATAAGAATGGGAATATTGGTTTCACTGAGGTCTCTCTGAGTCAGTAAACTGCGCCAGCGTGCTTTTAAACGTCCAAATGCACATTTGACCACCATTCTGCACTTGCTTAGCCTATAGTTGAATAGCTCCTGACTGCTGTCCAGGCTGCCTGTGTACGGCTTCATGAGCCATGGCATTAAGGGATAGGCTGGGTCCCCAAGGATAACTAGAGGCATTTCAACATCTCCAACAGTTGTTTTCTGGTCTGGGAAGAAAGTCCCTTGCTGCAGCTTTTGAAACAGACCAAGGTTCCTGAAGATGCGAGCGTCATGTACCTTTCCTGGCCATCCCACGTTGATGTTGGTGAAATGTCCCTTGTGATCCACCAGTGCTTGCAGCACCACTGACAAGTCCCCTTGCGATTTATGTACTCACTGGCTTGGTGCTCTGGTGTCAAGATAGGGATATGGGTTCCATCTATCGCCCCACCACAGTTAGGGAATCCCATTGCAGCAAAGCCATCCAGTATGGCCTGCACATTTCCCAGAGTCACTCCCCTTGATATCAGCAGCACTTTGATTGCATTGGCTACTTGGATCACAGCAGCCCCCACAGTGGATTTGCCCACTCCAAATTGATGCCCGATTGACCAGTAGCTGTCTGGCATTGCAAGCTTCCACAGGGCTATCACCACTCACTTGTGAACTGTGAGGGCTGCTCTCATCTTGGCATTCTTTTGCTTCAGGAGAGGGGAAAGCAAGTCACAAAGTTCCATGAAAGTGCCCTTATGCATGCAAAAGTTTCACAGCCACTGGGAATCATCCCAGACATACAACACTACGTGGTCCCACCAGTCTATGCTTGTTTCCCGGGCCCAGAATTGGCGTTCCACGGCATCAATCTGCGCTATTAACACCATGATGTCCACATTGCTGGGGTCTGTACTTTGAGAGAATTCTGTGTCCATGTCCTCATCACTGTCATCACCATGCCACCGTCACCTCCTCACCTGGTTTTGCTTTGGCAGGTTCTGGTTCTGCATATACTCCAGGATAATGCATGTTGTGTTTACAGTGCTCATAATTGCCGCGGTGAGCTGAGCGGGCTCCATGCTTGCCATGGTATGGCGTCTGTGCTTAAAAAAGGCATGAAATGATTGTCTGCTGTTGCTCTGACGGAGGGAGGGGTGACTGACGACATGGCTTACAGGGAATTAAAATCAACAAAGGGGTGGCTTTGCATCAAGGAGAAACACAACTGTTACACAAAATGGCCCCCTCAAGAATTGAACTCAGAACCCTGGGTTCAGCAGGCTGTTGATTTCACAGAGGGAGGGGGGAGCAAATTAACACAAAACAAAACTGGTTTCTTTCTTGTTTTGGTCCACTCCATTACTCTTATACATCTTAGGCTGGTAGTAGACGGTGCAGTACAACTGCAAGCTGTTGTTGTCTCCTGGCTGCTCACTAATAAGTGCTCTCTGGGGATGATTTTCCAACCAGTTATGCACCCACCTTGGGTGCTCCATCTAGGTTGTATTTACCTAGCTTGTTTATGCTAAAGTCATGCAATACAGTATCAAAAGCCTTACTAAAGCCAAGATATACCATGTCTACCACTTCCCCCCATCCACAAGGCTTGTTGCCCTGTCAAACTTCATGGGGAAGTGTTGCCCATTGGGTGTTCCCAGGGTGGTATATATAGTTTCCTAGATTTCTAGGTGGGGAGGTGGAGACAATGTTGCTGGAGTTTTTGGTAGGAACCCCTATAAAATTGAGCCTGTCCCTTTTTCCTGCTGCCAACATCTGCTAGAAGGATTATAAGTTAAGAATGCTATTGAAAAAGCTGAGTCAGACTAAATGAGTTAGGAAGGGGCTAAATTGGGAATTTACTTTTGTGTTGGTTGATTGATGATTGAAAATCAAGAGGATTCATCTTTATCCACTAAATGAAAAACTGTGGGAAGGAAAATGGTTTTATTTATGGTGTTAAATGGTGGAGATATTTGGTGCTTGAGAAGCAAAAAAAATCTTTTCTACCAGAAGTGGGGTTTGAACCCACGCAGACATATGTCTATTGGATCTTAAGTCCAACGCCTTAACCACTCGGCCATTCTGGTAATCATCCCATGATGCCTCTTGCTATAGTGAGCTTTGATCCCCAGAGCATCACTTTACCTGCTACTGGCTTCCATGGATTTTTAACAGCTCCAGGGCGGGGGGTGAAGCTGTGAGGTTGAGGATTCCCTCATCTCTCCCTTTTATTTCCTAAGAGTGGTTGCTTCATATAGTTTCTCACATGGCTCACTAGTGAAACTCTGCTTAACAGTTGCCTTCAGGCTTCCAGCTTGCTATGAAAAAAGCAGGTGTTCTTCTTGCAACGCCTGCCTTGGAACCTAGTATAAAGTGAATCTTGGCCACAGCTGGCACTTGTCCCAGCATCTTCAAATTTTTCTTGATGCTTGATGTACTTCCTCTCCAACCTTGCCAAATTCAGTTTATGGGTGCACTTCTTGAAGCATGGTAGGTGCCACCAAGCATTGTGTTTGACTAGGTCCTCCATGGTGGTAATCCCCAAAGATTCAGCTACTAGGTGATACACTTTGTCTCCCCACTGATGCCTAAAAATCATCAAGACCACAGTAAAATCAAGGATTTATGTAATAAATTACTTTGGGATTGTAATTAATTATGTTATGCAACTCTGCATACTGCTTGCTGATGGACTCTGGTAATTTCTGGCTGGATGCTGACATCACAACCCTTTTGACATAATCAACAAAGCGCATAATCAATACCACTGAACCACTTCTTTTTTGCCAATGACAGGAATCAACTTGAAGCCCTCCTTCTATTTATAGTTATCTGTAACATAAAAAAAAATAATTAGGTGTCAGCATTAACTGATAATACAGTAGTGTCAGTCAAGGGCCATCCTTTAATTTTGTGAGGGCTGCATGGTTGACATGCCTGTGTTAACGTATAATTTAAAAAGATATATTTTTAACCATTTTCTCAAATATATATCTGCGTAACGAAGAAGACAAATTGGAGAAAATCCAGAGAGAAGCAACAAAAATGATTAAAGGTCAAGAAAACATGATCTATGAGGGAAGATTGAAAAAATTGGGTTTGTTTAGTCTGGAGAAGAGAAGACTGAGAGGGGATATGATAACAGTTTTCAAGTACATAAAAGGGTGTTACAAGGAGGGAGAAAAATTGTTCTTCTTAACCTCTGAGGATAGGACAAGAAGCAATGGGCTTAAAAAACAGAAAGGGTTGGATATTAGGAAAAACTTCCTAACTGTCAGAGTGGTTAAGCACTGGAATAAATTGCCTAGGGAGATTGTAGAATCTCCACCATTGCGAATTTTTAAGAGCAGGTTGGACAAATACCTGTCAGGGATGGCCTAGATCAGGGGTGGGCAAACTTTTTGGCCTGAGGGCCACATCTGGGTGGGGAAATTGCATGCAGGGCCATGAATGTAGAGCTGAGGCATGGGGTTGGAGTGCAGGAGGGACTGTGGGAGGGGATGCGGAGTGTACGAGGGGGATCAGGGCAGGGGGTTGGGGTGCCCGAAGGGGTGCGGAAGGGGGCTCAGGGCAGGGGGTTGGAGTGCAGGAAGGGGCTCAGGGTAGTGCCATGGGGGTGGCGATCCTGCAGGCCCGAACCAAAGCCCTGAGGGCCGGATCTGACCCACGGGCCATAGTTTGCTCACCCCTGCTCTAGATGGCAGAGTTCACAGCAACCTTTCCCAGCAGTGGCGGGATGGCTCTGACTAGGCAATTCTGGTGGTGCAGCTGCTAGGTTCAGGAATGGGGCTTGGTATTATATAGTGTCACTAAGACTGAACCATGAACCCAGGACCTTCGGGTTATAAAGCAGAATGATAACAACTACACTACGGAACCTGCTGCTTAGAGAAACTGATGTCCTCTGTGCATTGGTCTATTGCTCCTAGCCAGGACTCTACAGGCCATTCCTGCCCCTTTTCCTAGCTCTTTAGCTCAAGCTGTAGGGAGCCATCATTTTAGCTCAGGAAGCTTGCTGATCTTAAACACAAAAAAGAAGCTTACAAGAAGTGGAAGCTTGGACAAATGACCAGGGAGGAGTATAAAGATATTGCTCAGGCATGCAGGAGGGTTTCTACAGATATGTTAGCAACAAGAAGAAAGTGAAGGAAAGTGTGGGCCCCTTACTGAAGTGGGAGGCAACCTAGTGACAGAGGATGTGGAAAAAGCTAATGTACTCAATGCTTTTTTTTGCCTCTGTTCACAGAAAAGGTCAGCTCCCAGACTACTGCACTAGGCAGCACAGTATGGGGAGGAGGTGACCTACCCTATGCGGAGAAAGAAGTGGTTCAGGACTACAGTATTTAGAGAAGCTGGACGAGCACAAGTCCATGGGGCCGGATGTGCTGCATACGAAGGTGCTGAAGGAGTTGGCTGATGTGATTGCAGAGCCATTGACCATTATCTTTGAAAACTCATGGTGATTGGGGGAGGTCCCGGATGACTGGAAAAAGGCTAATGTAGTGCCCATCTTTAAAAAAGGGAAGAAGGAAGATCCAGGGAACTACAGGCCAGTCAGCCTCACCTCAGTCCATGGAAAAATCACAGAGCAGGTCCTCCAGGAATCAATTTTGAAGCACTTTGAGGAGAGGAAAGTGATCAGGAACAGTTAGCATGGATTCACCAAGGGCAAGCCATGCCCGACTAACCTAATTGCCTTCTATGATGAGATAACCGGCTCTGTGGATGAGGGGAAAGCAGTGGATGTGTTATTCCTTGACTTTAGCAAAGCTTTTGATATGGTCTCCCACAGTATACTTTCCAGCAAGTTAAAGAAGCATGGGCTGGATGAATGGACTGTAAGGTGGATAGAAAGCTGGCTAGATCATCGGGCTCAACGGGTAGTGATCAATGGCTCCATATCTAGTTGGCAGCCGGTATCAAGCGGAGTGCCACAAGGGTTGGTCCTGGGGCCGGTTTTGTTCAATATCTTCATTAATGATCTGGAGGATGTCATAGATTGTATCCTCAGCAAGTTTGCAGATGACACTAAACTTGGAGGAGTGGTAGATACACTGGAGAGTAGGGACAGGATACAGAGGGAGCAAGACAAATTAGAGGATTGGGTCAAAAGAAATCTGATGAGGTTCAACAAGAACAAGTGCAGAGTCCTGCACTTAGGACGGAAAAATCCCATGCACAGCTACAAACTAGGGACCGAGTGGCTAGGCAGCAGTTCTGCAGAAAAGGACCTAGGGGTTACAGTGGACGAGAAGCTGAATATGAGTCGACAGTGTGCCCTTGTTGCCAAGAAGGCTAATGGCATTTTGGGCTGTATAAGTAGGTGCATTGCCAGCAGATCGACGGATGTGATCATTCCCTTCTATTCTGAATTGGTGAGGCCTCATCTGGAGTACTGTGTCTGGTTTTGGGCCCTACACTACAAGAAGGATATGGAAAAATTGGAAAGAGTCCAACGGAGGGCAACAAAAATGATTAGGGGGCTGGAGCACATGACTTACGAGGAGAGGCTGAGGGAACTGGGATTATTTAGTCTGCAGAAGAGAAGAATGAGGGGGGATTTGATAGCTGCTTTCAACTACCTGAAAGGGGGTTCCAAAGAGGATGGATCTAGACTGTTCTCAGTGGTAGCAGTTGACAGAACAAGGAATAATGGTCTCAAGTTGCAGTTGGGAAGGTTTAGGTTGGCTATTAGAAAACAAATTTTCACTAGGAGAGTGGTGAGTGGAATGGGTTACCTAGGGAGGTAGTGGAATCTCCTTCCTTTAAGGTTTTTAAGGTCAGGCTTGACAAAGCCCTGGCTGCGATTATTTAGTTGGGGTTGTTGTCAGAGTGGTACCGGTGTGGTGCTCTGCTTTCTCCTTGTTGATATCACTCGGCTGCGTGCGTGAGTTCCCTCTGTATGCTGCCCCAGCTCTGCAGATAGCTGATACAGCAGACCCGACAAGAACCCCCAATAACCACAGAGTCCAGTAAGATGCAAAGTCACGTCGGCTAGGTTTATTGCGACCTCGGACACAATGGCAGTTCCCTGTAGGTTTCTTAGCCTAATTCAGGGCATACTACGAGAAAGTGCCTCTTGGCAATGGACCCGGCTCAGTCAGTGGCGGGAATTTCCACTGCCCCCTCGGCCGGACAAAGACTCCGCCCCAGGAGTGCATTCTTATACACAGATACAAACAAGTTACACATCACACCTGACGTATTGAGGTGCAACCTCTCTACGTAGCAAGTTACAACCTTTCTACGTATTAAGGTACCGCCTTCTACCTTGTACATGTTGGTTCGATCAAAACAACTCTATCCATCATTTTACCCTTTTGCCCCTGTCATTGGGATGGGTCGGCCTGTCCTCCTGTTATCTATGGAATGTTTCAGTATAGTGTGTTCTAGTGCTGTGTTTATGCTAGCTGAATATATGTTTATGCAGCATCAGCCCTTTTCGTGCCAGCTTCTGTGAGCAGGGCCTACCTCTGGCTCACAGCTTAACTTTGCTTTATGTTAGCAAAGTCTTGACCATTACTTTAGTTCAGGCCTCAGGCCTCATACTGGGCCTTTATCAGGGCCTGCACTTACTACATTCCCCCGCTTTTTGTCTTTTTATGGGGAGGATGTTTACCCATCGTCCCGGAAAAGCATAATGTACGTACTAAAGATAACCCAGTGGGCTAAACACTGTTATGTGGTTACCTTATTTTACCATCCATACACTCATGCCCCATCTGTCCGTTTAGTCTGCACATTCCCTCGTACGACTATTAGACAGACTTTATTATCCAATTATTTTAGTCCCTTATGTTGGGCCTGAGAATGTTAGGCCCGGGACCATGGATACATGGGGGTCAGTAGCCTTTTTGGTGTTTTATTGAGGGCCTCGTGAGACCATACAAATATAAATGTAAATGTGAATGTAAAATATAAAATATAGAATATACATATTGTGTATATAGATATGAATATGTATATTATGTAATATAAAATATATGTAATATATACTAATTATTACACCCATATATAGGTATATAGCTTATAAATGATTGTTATTAATTTGTGAATTAGTGTGCTTTAACCTCTTACTCCATGACATAATTGTTTGGGTGTACCACAGCAGTGTTGATTGCCATTTCCATTCCCTTGTTCACTTTACCTTGCAACTTGGCTTTGTTTGATGGAACCTATAGCAGCACATGTCTATTAACACCACCACCATTAGGGCCTGGATCCCCATTAGGAATATGCTTACATCCTCGGGGATTGCCCACCAGGGTGTTTCCACCGCTTGTTGAACCCCATCCACTTCAGGCATTTGCTGCTGGATTAAGTGGGCTATTGGTATGAGGGATTCCTTAGTCCTTGTTACTAATTCATGTATATTTAAATGTAAGAATTTTACAGATGGAAACAAATTAACCAATAAGTTTTCCAAATGTTCCAGAATAATGACCGTTTCAGTGACTATCTCTTTCATTATTAGTAGGAGGCTGAGTGTTTTAAAATACTGGGATGGGGATTGTGATAGTGTGTCCCACAGTGCTGTGTATATGAGAAGTAAAACAAAAATTTGGAGCAGTGACACTACCACTGAGGCCTTTATAGATGAATATATTGTAATTAGTTACTACACAGTACTGTCCATTCATGTTATAGGTTATCCTTAAGGCTGGTTGTCACCCTCTGGTCAGCTTTACTGGGCAGGAAATAGAAGTGGGTAGCTTTTCTGTTCCATTGGTTGATGTAGATCCAGTTGTTTCTTATGGATGCCGTCTTCCAGATAACCTACTGAATGGACAGTAACCAATTTATGAAATATTGCTGTGTCAGTATTTAATATTGGTACCCAAACACTGAACAAGATTGTTTTGAATAACATGTGCCTCAGTTAGGATGCAGTGTTACTGACGCAAATTATGACTGGTACTAACAGGCAATTTGTTTACCCAATTTGTAGTTACTATGTAACTTAGTTTCTTTACCAATTTGTTTTTTCCTTGTCTTCATGTTGTTTGCTGCTATTCCTTTGTTGATTTGTACCTGTGTGTTGGTTAAACAGTTTAGCAAGGTTATACACATTGTACATGTTGTACAGCAATCATACAATACAGCAATAATACAGCAGTACAATAATAATACAGTAGTACAGCAATAATACAGTTGTTTTTACACAGTAACCAAGTTGAAATTAAATGACAGTTTTTCTGGTCCAGCTAGTGGTTTTTAGCTGATTGTTAAATTAATTGTCCATATATTGTAGATAGAGGTATAATTGACCAGTCTCTTATTTATAAAACACTTCATTTTTCTTTTCTTGATGCTTGGGGGTTTCTTCACTGTATACAGATATGAACTGGTGTCTTCAGGGTGTGATATTTTCTGGTTTCTTTGGTCTGTGGGATGCAACTTAAACAACTTTTGTTAGTTAACAGTAAAGTTTTTTTTGTTTGTTTGTTTGTTTTCAGTAACCCAAACTTAATACACACTTTTAACTTACTTTGTTTACAATGTAATAAGAACAATGTAATAGGGACCGAGCCTTTTATAACACAAGCTATACTTTTGCAATTGTTGTATAGACATTCATTTTTATTTGGGGTGCATTACTAATATTTAATACTAAATGTAATGCTTAATGGCTAAAATAAATGTTCACAATCTTCCATAAGAAGGTATATTGCTTTCCCTTGCTGAACACTTTGTTACAGCAAAAGAGTTAGTAACATAATTTTAACTAGCTTTCTAGAGTTAATTTGCTTGTGATACCAACTTCACTCTTGTTACTGTTTAGAAGCACAAACCTTAACAACCATTGCTTCCCATTAACATAACATAACAAAAGAAAAGCATATAAAATTAAACCAACTATAAAATTAAACCAAAATAAATTTAAAATATAGATACATGCAAATACTTTGAGGGTATTTGAGGGTATACTTTTATGATGCTTTGTTATGTTTGGGAGCCAAAGGTGGAAACCTGTTGAAAATGTTAAAACCTGTTGAAATTGTTTGGTTAGCTTTATGCATAAATTGTTATTTTAAGACATTTTGGTTATGACATTCTTATAACTATATTTAAAAGTGCAAACAAGTTTATAAAAAGCCCAAACAAGAAATTGACATTTTGTTAATATTATCTTTACCTTAATGTTGAGGTTTTCCCTTACATTTTTTCTTTGAATAACAATTAAAAAAAAAACTTAAAAAACAAAACTGTGATTGATAAAAGAGAATTCTTTTTGTTTGCAATTGCATTATTTGTTGAGGCAGAAATATATGTACATATATTTATAACTGAAATCTTTTTGAACTTTGCACAAAAAATTGGTGCTAATAATATGATTATACCTTAACCATGATTTTAAAATAGTGTGGTACCACATCTCATATATATTTTTAAATGGTATAAAATTGACTTTTGTTGCAACAAAATAAAAATAATTTTTAAAAATAGTCACGTGACACACACAACATAGACACACATGACATAAAGGACAAACATACAATTAAAAACAAATGGCGCCAGAATTCTATTCATAACTATACAAAATAACACAACCAAAAATAAAAAATAAAAAGGGTTAAACATTTGAATAAACAAGTTATTACCTTATTTAAAACTTGTAGCATAAATTTGATAAAAAATATATAAATGTTTGCCAAATGTATTGTATTGTATTTGGTAACAAGGAATTTTACATTACTTTATATTTAACATTATAAAACTCTGCTATATGGAAATAAAAAAAGCCCATATTTCAAATATTAGTTAGTGGTTTGTGGTTAGCAGAGAGTGCATTTCTGTTGCTTGGCAACCATATCTTCAAGAAAGTTAGGAATAATTTCAGCTGTTGCATTCCTGAAGGGTTAAAATAATTAATTTACTGGATTTAAAGTTTTTACCTTGTTTTCTTTTTGTTTCTTGTTTTATTCTGTTTTCAATTGCTTTATTTTTTGGAGATTTCTGTAAAAACTATAACTTTTAACTTTTAAAACAAAAAGAGAGAGCCAAAGTGAGGCGAGGCGGAGGGGGGGGGGGAAAGGGGGTTTGTGAAGAGCAACCTAGGAAGGTAGCGAGACCTGAGCCAAGAGAGATTAACTCCATCAAGGTATTTGAAAGTACAGGCAGCAGCAGCAAGTTTAGCAAACTGAGCAAACATCTAAAGGACAAAACTTAATTGGTATGTAAAAATATTTGAGAAAGAAGGTTCTATTTTCAGATATGAGCGTGGAGTGTGGTTCCATGGGTCAGAGTAATTGGGAACCTGCACAGTTGGGAATTGTGCCCCTGGTTTTTATCCTGGCTGTGAGAGGAGATTGGGGGTAGTTACCTGCTCTTGTAAAACCTGAATTTGTTCCCCCAGTGTCTGTTGCTTTTGTGTGCATGCCAAATGGATAGTGGAAGTGCCCTTTTTTGCTGCAGTTAACTGTTTTTGGGCAGCTCCCTGTATTAATGCATCAATTGTAGGTGTTAACCCGCTTAATTTCAGTTTTTTACTTTGAAATTCTTTTTTATTTACTCCCCTGCGATTGAGCAGCAGCTCCTGTCTCCTAATGTGCTCTGTGAACTGTTCCATTTTTTCCTTCATTTGATTTACCAATTCAGTGAGAGTATTGTTTGCTACTCTTTCCTTCTGTGCACTTACTAGACCCGTTCTGACAGGCACCAGTCTAGGTTCCGGTTTAAGTTTAACTGGAACCTGGTTTTTATCATAAGGTGACAGTTGCAATGCAGTGGACCCAGTTTCATCTTTTAATTTTACTAGGGTCACCTTTTTCCACTTCTGTCCCCATTCTTCAGGCACAGGGTAGCTACCTGAAGCCTGCTGTTTACCACCAATATTTATAACAGGGGATGGCACATGTATTTTTTGTAAGTTCCTTACAGCTGTTTCCAGTGTTTCACTCTGTTCCTGTACTGGTTGTCTCTGGGCTGCTTGCCACCCTGCAAGGGGGATGGGAGCATTCCAGGGCTGTGTAGCTTCTTTTGATTCTTTTAACTCTTTCTTTGTTACTGTTACTTGTTTGGCCAGCATGCCAGCATGCTGTTTAAGCCATTTCACTGCCATAGACAGGAGTTGCAAAATTCTTGCTTTTTTACTTTTATTTCTATTTCTCAGAGCCTCGGTCTGTACCGTCGCTCTACATATGCCAGTCCATGTTTCCCCACTCTCTTTTTTCAGTTCATATGGACCCCCTTTACTGGCAATCCAGCGGGTCCAAGAGTTATCAAACTCTGTGGGGATCATAAGGGAGGGGTTCAGGGGGTTCCCTAGCACGAGGTATGCTGCCATGTTGGATTGCGATTCTTACCACGGCAGGTTCGCTTACTCACCAGATCAGCGGTCGGGGTCACCAGTGTTGTCAGAGTGGTACCGGTGTGGTGCTCTGCTTTCTCCTTGTTGATATCACTCGGCTGCGTGCGTGAGTTCCCTCTGTATGCTGCCCCAGCTCTGCAGATAGCTGATACAGCAGACCCGACAAGAACCCCCAATAACCACAGAGTCCAGTAAGATGCAAAGTCACGTCGGCTAGGTTTATTGCGACCTCGGACACAATGGCAGTTCCCTGTAGGTTTCTTAGCCTAATTCAGGGCATACTACGAGAAAGTGCCTCTTGGCAATGGACCCGGCTCAGTCAGTGGTGGGAATTTCCACTGCCCCCTTGGCCAGACAAAGACTCCGCCCCAGGAGTGCATTCTTATACACAGATACAAACAAGTTACACATCACACCTGACGTATTGAGGTGCAACCTCTCTACGTAGCAAGTTACAACCTTTCTACGTATTAAGGTACCGCCTTCTACCTTGTACATGTTGGTTCGATCAAAACAACTCTATCCATCATTTTACCCTTTTGCCCCTGTCATTGGGATGGGTCGGCCTGTCCTCCTGTTATCTATGGAATGTTTCAGTATAGTGTGTTCTAGTGCTGTGTTTATGCTAGCTGAATATATGTTTATGCAGCATCAGCCCTTTTCGTGCCAGCTTCTGTGAGCAGGGCCTACCTCTGGCTCACAGCTTAACTTTGCTTTATGTTAGCAAAGTCTTGACCATTACTTTAGTTCAGGCCTCAGGCCTCATACTGGGCCTTTATCAGGGCCTGCACTTACTACAGGGGTTGGTCCTGCTTTGAGCAGGGGGTTGGACTAGATGACCTCCTGAGGTCCCTTCCAACTCTGATATTCTATGATTTTATAAGCTGCGAGTTGAGTCCCTCATGGACATCAAACTAGTAGCAATTACTGGGCAGCCTGCACACCCACAGATGGGTAGACACCACTGTTTTTTTCCCTAAGAAGAGCACTCCCTTAGCCCATTTGCTACATCTGCTCCCTCCATTCTAAGCAGGCACAAAGTGCATCTTGAACCCACAACCTTTGCACATCCCTTCTAGCTCTAGAAGTCCAATGCACAACAGGACTGCGAGAAGTATCTCTCCACTGCAGTGAAAGCCAAGGCTTAGCAGGAACTAAGGGTATGTCTACACTATGAAATTAGGTTGAATTTATAGAAGTCATTTTTTTAGAAATCGTTTTTATACAGTCAATTGTGTGTGTCCCCACACAAAATGCTCTAAGTGCATTAAGTTGGCGGACTGCGTCCACAGTACTGAGGCTAACGTCGACTTCCGGAGCGTTGAACTGTGGGTAGCTGTGGGTAGCTATCTCACAGTTCTCACAGTCTCCACCGCCCACTGGAATTTTGCATTGAGATCCCAACGCCTGATGGGGCAAAAACAGTGTCATGGGTGCTTCTGGGTACATGTCGTCAGGCCCTCCCTCCCTCCGTGAAAGCAATGGCAGACAATCGTTTCACGCCTTTTTTCCTGGGTTACCTGTGCAGACGCCATACCATGGCAAGCATGGAGCCCGCTCAACTCACCATCACCATACATGTCCTGGGTGCTGGCAGACGTTGGACTGCATTGTTACACAACACCAGCTCATTGTCTTTTGGCAGCAGACAGTGCATTATGACTGGTATCTGTTGTTGTACTACTCCTGGGTGCTCTTTTAGCCGATCTCAGTGAGGTTGGTCAGGGGCACCTGGGCAGACATGGGAGTGACACAGCCAGGTTATTCCCATCTTCTGCCAAGCACCCAGGAGATGACGATGGCTAGCAATCGTAATGCAGCATCTTCTACCAAGCACCCAGGAGATGACGTGGCTTGCAGTCATACTACACCGTCTGCTGCCACCCTAAGATTTAGAAGATAGATGGAGTGGATCAAAACAAGAAATAGACCCAATTTGTTTTGTATTCATTTACTCCCCCCTCTCTCCCTCCCTCTGTGAAATCAACAGCCTGCTAAACTCAGGGTTTAGAATTCAATCCTTGAGGGGGCCATTCTGTGTGACAGTTGTTTGTGTTTCTCCTTGATGCAAAGCCACCCTGTAGGAGGCTAGGGAACCACGGAAGATTTTGTTACGGCCTAGCTTAGGCAGTTCCGCTTTCTCAGCCTCCAGTTATTGTAGGACACAGCATGCTAGTTTTAACCTGCCGTAACTGGCTGGAATTGCTGCGTGGCAAGCCCCTAGGCTGTTGGCCAAAGGGGCGGCCCCGGAGGGTGGAGAGTTTCTATTGCATTATGTATGAGCTGGTTTGCTGCTGTTTGTATAAATATGAGCATGCTTTGTGTTTGCTTTTGGACTCCGAACCAGGCCGAGTTGTAGGGCGCTGGGTTCCCCGCCTCAGTGACAGCAACGCTTGGCGTCCCCGTTGCGGATGTGTCACTTTACCTTCATTAAAGCCAATAACTCACAGTGTGTGTGGGCCTCATTCTTACAGAGCACCCTGGGAGGGCCGGGGCCTCCCTGGAACGCAACACACCCCTTTTGTTGATTTTAATTCCCTGTAAGCCATGTCGTCAGTCGCCCCTCCCTCAGTCAGAGCAACGGCAGACAATTATCTCGCGCCTTTTTTCAGCACAGATGCCATAGGACTGGGAACATGGAGCCCGCTCAGATCACCACGGCAATTATGAGCACTGTAAACACCACGCACAGTATCCTGGAGTATATGCAGAACCAGAACCTGCCAAAGCAAACCCAGGTGAGGCGGCAATGGCAGCACGGTGACAAGAATGATGAGGAAATAGACGTGGACATAGACGTCTCACAAAGTATGGGCCCCGGCAATGTGCATAACATGGTGTTAATGGTGCAGGTTCTAGCCATGGAACACCGATTTTGGGCCTGGGAAACAAGCACAGACTGGTGGGACCGCATAGTGTTGCAGGTCTGGGACAATTCCCAGTGGCTGCAAAACTTTCGCATGCGTAAGGGCACTTTCATGGAACTTTGTGACTTGCTTTCCCCTGCCCTGAAGCGCAAGAGTACCAGGATGAGAGCAGCTCTCACAGTTCACAAGTGAGTGACAATAGCCCTGAGGAAGCTTGCAACGCCAGACAGCTACCGGTCAGTCGGGCATCAATTTGGAATGGACAAATCTACTGTGAGGGCTGCTGTGATCCAAGTAGCCAATGCAATCAAAGAGCTGCTGATATCAAGGGTAGTGACTCTGGGAAACGTGCAGGCCATACTGGATGGCTTTGCTGCAATGGGATTCCCTAACTGTGATGGGTCAATAGATGGAACCCATAGCCCTATCTTGGCACCAGAGCACCAAGCCAGTGAGTACATAAACCACAAGGGTACTTTTCAATGGTGCTGCAAGCACTGGTGGCTCACAAGGGATGTTTCATCAACATCAACGTGGGATGGCCAGGAAAGGTACATGACGCTCACATCTTCAGGAACTCTGGTCTGTTTCAAAAGCTGCAGCAAGGGACTTTCTTCCCAGACCAGAAAACAACTGTTGGAGATGTTGAAATGCCTCTAGTTATCCTTGGGGACCCAGCCTACCCCTTAATGCCATGGCTCATGAAGCCGTACACAGGCAGCCTGGACAGCAGTCAGGAGCTATTCAACTATCATAGAATCATAGAATCATAGAATCTCAGGGTTGGAAGGGACCTCAGGAGGTCATCTAGTCCAACCCCCTGCTCAAAGCAGGACCAAACCCAACTAAATCATCCCAGCCAGGGCTTTGTCAAGCCTGACCTTAAAAACCTCTAAGGAAGGAGATTCCACTACCTCCCTAGGTAACCCATTCCAGTGCTTCACCACCCTACTAGTGAAAAAGTTTTTCCTAATATCCAACCTAAACCTCCCCCTCTGCAACTTGAGACCATTACTCCTTGTTCTGTCATCTTCTACCACTGAGAACAGTCTAGATCCATCCTCTTTGGAACCCCCTTTCAGGTAGTTGAAAGCAGCTATCAAATCCCCCCTCATTCTTCTCTTCTGCAGACTAAACAATCCCAGTTCCCTCAGCCTCTCCTCATAAGTCATGTGCTCCAGCCCCCTAATCATTTTTGTTGCCCTCCGCTGGACTCTCTCCAATTTATCCACATCCTTCTTGTAGTGTGGGGCCCAAAACTGGACACAGTACTCCAAATGAGGCCTCACCAGTGCTGAGTAGAGGGGGATGATCACATCCCTTGATCTGCTGGAAATGCCCCTACTTATACAACCCAAAATGCCATTAGCCTTCTTGGCAACAAGGGCACACTGTTGACTCATATTCAGCTTTTCGTCCACCGTAACCCCTAGGTCCTTTTCTGCAGAACTGCTACCCAGCCATTCGGTCCCTAGTCTGTAGCAGTGCATGGGATTCTTCCGTCCTAAGTGCAGGACTCTGCACTTGTCCTTGTTGAACCTCATCATATTTCTTTTGGCCCAATCCTCTAATTTGTCTAGGTCCCTCTGTATCCTATCCCTACCCTCCAGCGTATCAACCACTCCTCCCAGTTTAGTGTCATCTGCAAACTTGCTAAGGGTGCAGTCCACACCATCCTCCAGATCGTTAATGAAGATATTGAACAAAACCGGCCCCAGCACCGACCCTTGGGGCACTCCACTTGATACCGGCTGCCATCTAGACATGGAACCATTGATCACAACCCGTTGAGCCCGACCATCTAGCCAGTTTTCTATCCACCTTACCGTCCATTCATCCAGCCCAGACTTCTTTAACTTGCTGGCAAGAATACTGTGGGAGACTGTATCAAAAGCTTTGCTAAAATCCAGAAATAGTACATCCACTGCTTTCCCCTCATCCACAGAGCCGGTTATCTCGTCATAGAAGGCAATTAGGTTAGTCAGGCATGACTTGCCCTTGGTGAATCCATGCTGACTGTTCCTGATCACTTTCCCCTCCTTTAAGTGGTTCAGGATTGATTCCTTGAGGACCTGTTCCATGATTTTTCCAGGGACTGAGGTGAGACTGACTGGCCTGTAGTTCCCTGGATCTTCCTTCTTCCCTTTTTTAAAGATGGGCACTACATTAGCTTTTTTCCAGTCATCCGGGACCTCCCCCGATCGCCATGATTTTTCAAAGATAATGGCCAATGGCTCTGCAATCTCATCGGCCAACTCCTTTAGCACCCTCGGATGCAGCGCATCCGGCCCCATGGACTTGTGCTCGTCCAGCTTTCCTAAATAGCCCCGAACTACTTCTTTCTCCACAGAGAGCTGGTCACCTCCTCCCCATACCGTGCTGCAGAGTGCAGCAGTCTGGGAGCTGACCTTGTCTGTGAAGACAGAGGCAAAAAAAACTATAGGCTAAGCAAGTGCAGAATGGTGGTCAAATGTGCATTTGGACGTTTAAAAGCACGCTGGCGCAGTTTACTGACTCAGAGAGACCTCAGTGAAACCAATATTCCCATTCTTATTACTGCTTGCTGAGCGCTCCACAATATCTGTGAAAGTAAGGGGGAGATGTTTATGGCGGGGTGGGAGATTGAGGCAAATAGCCTGGCCGCTGATTACGTGCAACCAGACACCAGGGTGGTTAGAAGAGTACAGGAGGGCGTGGTGCGCATCAGAGAAGCTTTGAAAACCAGTTTCATGACTGGCCAGGCTACGGTGTGAAAGTTCTGTTTGTTTCTCCTTGATGAAACTCCCCGCCCCCCGGTTCACTCTACTTCCCTGTAAGGTAACCACCCTCCCCTCCCCCCTTCGATCACCACTTGCAGTTGCAATAAAGTCATTGTTGCTTCACATTCATGCATTCTTTATTTGGGATAACTGCCAAGGTAGGGGGAAGGATGAAAGCACTGGGTGGGGTCGGGGAGGAGGAAAGGACAAGGCCACAGTGCACTTTAAAACTTAAAATCTTTAAAACTTATTGAATGCCAACCTTCTGTTGCTTGGGCAATCCTCTGGGGTGGAGTGGCTGGGAGGCCGGGGGCCCCCCCACTGTGTTCTTGGGCGTCTGGGTGAGGAGGCAATGGAACTTGGGGAGGAGGGCAGTTGGTTACACAGGGGCTGTAGCGGCAGTCTGTTCTCCTGCTGCCTTTCCTGCAGCTCAGCTATATGCTGGATCATATGAGTTTGATGCTCCAGCAGCCTGAGCATTGACTCCTGCCTTCTGTCAGCAAGCTGATGCCACCTATCAGCCTGCCACTTACTCTCTTCAGCCTGCCACCTCTCCCTGCATTCATATTGTGCTTTCCTGCACTCTGACATTGTCTGCTTCCACACATTCTACTGTGCTCTGTCAGTGTGTGAGGACAGCATGAGCTCAGAGAACATTTCATCCCGAGTGTGGTTTTTTTGCATTCTAATCTTTGCTAGCCTCTGGGAAGGAGAATATATATGCAGCTGGTGGAGGAAAAAAAAGGGAGAGTGGTAGTTAAAAAGACACATTTTATAGAGCAACGGGTACACTCTTTCATGGTAAACCTTGCTGTTAACATTGCATAGCACGTGTGCTTTCGTTACAAGGTCGTATTTTGATGGCTTCACCCCTCCCCCCACCGTGTGGCTATCAGCGGGGATGATTTCTGTTCAGCCACAGGCAAACAGCCCAGCAGGAACAGCCACCTCTGAATGTCCCCTTAATAAATTTCCCCTATTTCAACAAGGTGACCATGAATGATATCACTCTCCTGAGGATAACACAGAGAAATAAAGAACGGATGTTGTTTGAATGCCAGCAAACACCAGGACCATACGCTGCAATGCTTTATTCTGCAATGATTCCCGACTACGTGCTGCTGGCCTGGCATAGTAAAGTGTCCTACCATGGAGGATAGAATAAGGCTGCCCTCCCCAGAAACCTTTTGCAAAGGCTTTGGGAATACATCCAGGAGCGCTTTATGGAGATGTTCCTGGAGGATTTCCGCTCCATCCCCAGACACGTTAACAGACTTTTCCAGTAGCTGTACTGGCCGCGAATGCCAGGGCAAATTAATCATTAAACATGCTTGCTTCTAAACCATGTCTAATATTTACAAAGGTACACTCACCAGAGGTCCCTTCTCCACCTGGCAGGTCCAGGAGGCAGCCTTGGGTGGGTTCGGGGGTTACTGGCTCCAGGTCCAGGGTGAGAAACAGATCCTGGCTGTTGGGGAAACTGGTTTCTCTGCTTCCTTGCTATGAGCTATCTTCAGCCTCCTCCTCCTCATCTTCCTTGTCCCCAAAACCCGCTTCCGTGTTGCGTACTACTCCATTGACAGAGTCAAAGCACAGGGTTGGGGTACTGGTGGCTGCACCTCCTAGCATGGCATGCAGCTCATCATAGAAGTGGAATGTTTGGGGCTGTGACCCGGAGCGGCCATTTGCCTCTCTGTTTTTTTGGTAGGCTTGCCTGAGCTCCTTAATATTCACGCAGCACTGCCACGATTCCCTGTTATAGCCTCTGTCCTTCATGCCCTTGGAGACTTTTTCAAATGTTTTGGCATTTCATTTACTGGAATGGAGTTCAGCTAGCACAGATTTGTCTCCCCATACAGCAATCAGATCCCGTACCTCCCATTCAGTCCATGCTGGAGCTCTTTTGCGATTCTGGGACTCCATGGTCACCTGTGCTGATCAGCTCGCCATGCTGGCCAAACAGGAAATGAAATTCAAAAGTTTGCGGGCCTTTTCCTGTCTACCTGGCCAGTGCATCTGAGTTGAGAGCACTATCCAGAGCAGTCACAATGGAGCACTCTGGGATAACTCTCGGAGGCCAATACCGTCAAATTTCATCCACACTACCCCAAATTCGACCCGGCAAAGCCAATTTCAGTGCTAATCCCCTTGTCGGAGGTGGAGTAAAGAAATCAATTTAAAGAGCCCTTTAAGTCGAAAAAAAGGGCTTCGTCGTGTGGACGGGTCCAGGGTTAAATGGAGGTAATGCTGCTAAATTCAACCTAAAATCGTAGTGTAGACCAGGCCTGAGTCAGCAGACCTTGGGTTGGGGACCCAGGCCTTGAGCATCTACCCTGGTTGTCAGCATTCAGTTAAGGATTTTCTAACCTGGGTTCGCACCTGGGGCTCTGGTGTGCACGCTGCAACATGCAAACCTGAGTCAAACCAACCATACCCTAGACTCACTAGAATCTTCCCCAAACATGGCCGCTCTGGCCCTTTGACCATGGTGAAATGTGAGAAAACTTGACTGTCTTCTCTGCGCGTTGCAGGAAGTTCAAACTGCCTGCCGACACGTCCTGCTGAATTGTCCTTTTGGACTGTGCGGTCCCAGCAACCCAAGCCAGCAACATGGAGAAGCCACCTGCTGACGAATTTCTCTTGCGCTGTCATTCCTGTCAGGAGATGGACAGAGCTTTCTTGAGATGCTGGTGGACATTTTGGCGGCTTTTTCTGACCCACCAAAGGAACATAACAGAGCTTATGATGGAGCAGGAGGACATAGAAATGGCAAATTGAGATTGGCTGATGCTGCTTGTGACAGCTGCTGATGCCCCCTGTGTAGACCTGGAGCAGGGCCACAAGCCCAAACTGGTGGGATCACATCATCACGCAGATCTGGGGTGACCAGCAGAGGTGCCAGAACTTTGGCATGAAGAAAGCTACGTTGCTGGAGCTTTGCGAGCAGCTTGCCCCAACCCTCCAGTGTAAGGACACGTCCCCGTGCCGGCTGAGGAACAGGTTCCTGGAGTGGGTTGCTATAACTGTCTGGGACAGGGGTCGGCAACCTTTCAGCAGTGGTGTGCCGAGTCTTCATTTAGTCACTCTAATTTAAGGTTTCGCGTGCCAATAATACACTTTAACGTTTTTAGAAGGTCTCTTTCTCTAAATCTATAATATATAACTAAACTATTGTTGTATGTAAAGTAAATAAGATTTTTAAAATGTTTAAGAAGCTTCATTTAAAATTAAATTAAAATGCAGAGCCCCCCGGACCGGCCACATCTGGAGCATTGCGTCCAGTTGTGGGCCCCCCACTACAGAAAAGATGTGGACAAATTGGAAAGAATCCAGCTGAGGGCAACGAAAATGAGCAGGGGGCTGGGGCATATGCCTTACAAGGAGAGGCTGAGGGAACTGAGCTTGTTTAGTCTGAAGAAGCAAAGAGTGAGGGGGAATTTGATAGCCTTCAACTACCTCAAGGGGCTAGGCTGTTCTTAGTGGTACCAGATGACAGAACAAGGAGCAATGGTCTCAAGTTGCTGTGTGGGAGGTCTAGGTTGGATCTAAGTTGGAACTATTTCACTAAGAGGGTGGTGAAGCACTGGAATAGGTTATCTCAGGAGTTGGTGGAATCTCCATCCTTAGATGTTTCTAAGGTCCAGCTTGACAAAGCTCTGGCTGAGATGATTTAGTTGGGGTTGGTCCTGCTTTGAGCAGGTGGTTGGACTAAATGACCTTGTGAGGTCTCTTCCAACCCTACTCGTCAATGATTCTATGCCAGCCTTCATGGACTACAGAGGGAATTAATGAATGTTAGCATGGGTTGCATTGGAAAAGTTCATGATGCCAGGATTTTTCGCTGAGCAGTAATTTATATTCAGAGACAGGCTGGGACACTATTCCCACCAATGGGCTTTGTCATAACTGGACTTACTCGCCCCACAGTTATTCTGGGGGACCCAGTGTACCCTGTTTTGTCTTATGAACAGAGCCGGCTCCAAGCACCAGCACAGCAAGCTGGTGCTTCAGGGGGCCCATGGAAGGGGGCGACACGTCCATGTCTTTGGCGGCAATTCGGCGGTGGGTCTCTCAGTCCCTCTTGGAGGGAAGGACCGGCCGCCGAATTGCCGCCGAAGAATGAAGCGGCACGGGAGAGCAGCCACCAAAGTGCCGCCAGTCACAGCTTTTTTTTTTCTCTTCGCCGCTTGGGGCGGCAAAAAAGCTGGAGCCGGCCCAGCTTATGAACCCTGATATCAGAGGCCCTGGCAGATTACACTCTCAGCTGGTGCAGAATGATTGTTGAATGTGCTTTTGGCGGTGTGAAATCCCTTTGGAGATGTCTACAAACCCCTTGCCAGGCAGGCCCACTGCCATTACCACACCAAACCACCAGTAAGAACACAACATTATCAAAAGAAAAGGTGCATGAACCAGTGCAAACAGTGAAACCATGCACAAGACAGACACTGTCTACCATTGCCTGGCCCCTGCCTCCCCCTGCCCCTTCCCCTTCCCCTTCCTTCCCCATTTGCCATGACCCTGGGTCAGCCTTTCATATGGCTGGCTTTCTTCCCTGGGTCCTCCAGCTGATGAGCTAATTACCTCCTTAGCTCATCAGGCTCCCTACAGTTCTAAGTGATCTTCTACCCTGCCATACCCAATCAAGCCACCCAACTCCCTCCTACTCTAACCACACCTGGTGTCCTGGGTGATCTAAGTGACCAGCCACTGGCCTCCAGGCAGCTCTATTTGTAGCTGCTCACAGCCCCCTGTCCCTGTTGCAGGGCTGACCCTGCAAAACACACTACAGGGGTGGAAGCATAGAAGCATTGGGGATTGGTCCTGCTTTGAGCAGGGGGTGGGACTAGATGACCTCCTGAGGTCCCTTCCAACCCTGATATTCTATGCTTCTATGATTCTAAGCAGATACAATATACACGAATGGAGCCAAACTCTATTAGCTGAACCTCTGCATTATCTGAAGCCCTTCCTAGCCCCCTGGCATGAGTTACATGAGATAGTTCCCTCTGCTGCATGTAGCTCCTGCTGGGGGACAAGGAGAGGACTTGAATAATGAAGCAGAGACCAGCCAAGATTGCAAGGAGGAGGAGCCCTGGGCCATGGAGGAGGCCACCCTGCTGCTGAATGGCTCCTGCCACCTTGATTATCCAAACTCCCGATTATCTGAATAAAATCTGTGTCCGCCCTGCTATTCAGAGAATCGGCAGTGTACTGGAGACAGTACCATGGCCCTCACCCTGTGCTTTTCACCGGTTCATAGAACCATAGAATCTCAAGGTTGGAAGGGAACTCAGGAGGTCATCTAGTCCAACCCCCTGCTCAAAGCAGGACCAAACATAAGAACATAAGAAAGGCTGTACCGGGTCAGACCAAAGGTCCATCTAGCCCAGTATCTGTCTACCGACAGTGGCCAATGCCAGGTGCCCCTGAGGGAGTGAACCTAACAGGCAATGATCAAGTGATCTCTCTCCTGCCATCCATCTCCATCCTCTGACGAACAGAGGCTAGGGACACCATTCTTACCCATCCTGGCTAATAGCCATTTATGGACTTAGCCACCATGAATTTATCCAGTCCCCTTTTAAACATTGTTATAGTCCTAGCCTTCACAACCTCCTCAGGTAAGGAGTTCCACAAGTTGACTGTGCGTTGCGTGAAGAAGAACTTCCTTTTATTTGTTTTAAACCTGCTGCCTATTAATTTCATTTGGTGACCCCTAGTTCTTGTATTATGGGAATAAGTAAATAACTTTTCCTTATCCACTTTCTCAACATCACCCATGATTTTATATACCTCTATCATGTCCCCCCTTAGTCTTCTCTTTTCCAAACTGAAGAGTCCTAGCCTCTTTAATCTTTCCTCATATGGGACCCTCTCTAAACCCCTAATCATTTTAGTTGCTCTTTTCTGAACCTTTTCTAGTGCTAGAATATCTTTTTTGAGGTGAGGAGACCACATCTGTACACAGTATTCGAGATGTGGGCGTACCATGGATTTATATAAGGGCAATAATATATTCTCAGTCTTATTCTCTATCCCCTTTTTAATGATTCCTAACATCCTGTTTGCTTTTTTGACCGCCTCTGCACACTGCGTGGACATCTTCAGAGAACTACCCACGATAACTCCAAGATCTTTTTCCTGACTCGTTGTAGCTAAATTAGCCCCCATCATATTGTATGTATAGTTGGGGTTATTTTTTCCAATGTGCATTACTTTACATTTATCCACATTAAATTTCATTTGCCATTTTGTTGCCCAATCACTTAGTTTTGTGAGATCTTTTTGAAGTTCTTCACAATCTGCTTTGGTCTTAACTATCTTGAGCAGTTTAGTATCAAGCCCAACTAAATCATCCCAGCCAGGGCTTTGTCAAGCCTGACCTTAAAAACCTCTAAGGAAGGAGATTCCACCACCTCCCTAGGTAACCCATTCCAGTGTTTCACCACCCTACTAGTGAAAAAGTTTTTCCTAATGTCCAACCTAAACCTCCCCCTCTGCAACTTGAGACCATTACTCCTTGTTCTGTCATCTTCTACCACTGAGAACAGTCTAGATCCATCCTCTTTGGAACCCCCTTTCAGGTAGTTGAAAGCAGCTATCAAATCCCCCCTCATTCTTCTCTTCTGCAGGCTAAACAATCCCAGTTCCCTCAGCCTCTCCTCATAAGTCATGTGCTCCAGCCCCCTAATCATTTTTGTTGCCCTCCGCTGGACTCTCTCCAATTTATCCACATCCTTCTTGTAGTGTGGGGCCCAAAACTGGACCCAGTACTCCAAATGAGGCCTCACCAATGTCAAATAGAGGGGAATGATCACCTCCCTCGATCTGCTGGCAATGCCCCTACTTATACAGCCCAAAATGCCATTAGCCTTCTTGGCAACAAGGGCACACTGTTGACTCATATCCAGCTTCTTGTCCACAGTAACCCCTAGACAGTGATGAGCTGCCAAAATATTAACAACCGGTTCCCTCCTCCTCACCCCATGAGGGGGTCATGCCCCCCCCCAGGGACTCCTGCCCCATCCAACCCCCCCTTGTTCCTTGACAGCCCCCCCTGCCCCAGACCCGTGCCCTATCCACCCCCCTTCCCTGTCCCCTGACTGTCCCTTGCCACCCCATCCAACCCCTTCTCTCATTCCTGATGGCACCCCGGGACCCCTACACCCCATCCAACCACCCCTTCTCTCTGTCCCCTGACTGTCCCTGGAATCCCTACCCCTAACTGCCCCCCACCGCCCCATCCAACCCCTGCTCCTTCCTGACTGCCCCCCGGGACCCTTACCCCCGTTCAATCCCCCTGTTCCCTGCCCTCTGACCGCTGACACTAATCCACCCCCCCAACTCCCCTGCCCTCTTCCAACACCCGCTCCCTCCCCCCTTACCACGCTGCCTGGAGGTGGAGGCCGAGCTGGGCTGGGGCTGGGATCGGAGCCACCCAGCCGACGTTGGTGCCGGACCCGGGGGCTGGGCAGGAGCCGCGCCGGACCCGGGGGCCGGACCCAGGGGCTGGGCAGGAGCCGCGCTGCCCTGCCAGACGTGGGGGCCGGACCAGGGGGCCGGGCAGGAGACGCGCCGCCCCGCCGGACCCGGGGGCCGGGCAGGAGCCGCGCCGGACCCGGGGGCCGGACCCGGGGGCTGGGCAGGAGACGCGCTGCCCTGCCGGACGTGGGGGCCGGACCCGGGGGCCAGGCAGGAGCCGTGCCGCCCCTCTGGACCCGGACCCAGGGGCCGGGCAGGAGCTGCGCCGCGCTGCCTGGCGAGGTCGCAGCTGGACCCGGGGGGCAGGAGCCCCGCCGCCCGGCCCCAGGGTCCGGCCGCGACCTCGCCGGGCGGCATGGCGCCTGGAGCCCTCCTCCCGCTGGCACCCCCACCCCCTGGCCGCAGCTCACCTGGTGGAAGCCTTCTCAGTCCTCCCAGGCTTCCCGTGCGAACAGCTGATTCGCAGGAAGCTGGGGAGGGGGAGGAGAAGCCGGGGGAGCTTCCGAAGAGGAGGCAGAGGCGGAGTAAGGTGAGCTGGGGCCGGGGGAAGGGCAGGGAGCTGCTAGAGCTTTTGTTAAATTTAAAAGCCCTTTTGGAACTAGTTGTTCCTCCAGGAACAACTGGTTCTTAAGGGGCTTCTAAATTTAACAACCGGTTCTCGCGGACCGGTGCGAACTGGCTGCAGCTCACCACTGCCCCTAGATCCTTTTCTGCAGAACTGCTTCCTAGCCATTTGGTCCCTAGTCTGTAACAGTGAATGGGAAGTCAATGTCAATTTCCACCAGCCGAGGATCTGACCCTTTAAGTCTTTCTGCCACCTTAGCACCAAGGATAGTGGCTGTTTTGTGGCACTGCAGCCTGGGTAAGCTCACTCCCCGTGTGAGAGGAAGATGGTCCCAGTGCAGTCGCCAAAGTGGGTGACTGTGCCTCATCTTCCCAGGGATCATGGACACCATCGGTGGGAGGAAGAGAAGGGATTGTAGGCGCTGATCGCCAGGTCCCTCTCAACCAGATGCCTGTGGTGTTCCTGTCTATTTGTTAACTATGTATCTCACACAGACAGGCATTAAGTTACTAGCAGTGACTTATTGTTAAGACTCATGGATTACTTGAATATAAACAACACAACTCCAGGGGCTGGAATAGAGTGGGGGGGCTGCTCAAAGAAGAGCTGGAGAAAGGGTCCAGTCTACCCAAGGCTGGCTTCATTAGAGAGAACAAGCCCAACTCAGCCCACCTGTAGTGATTAACCATTGAGGTGGCTGGTTGACAGCTCATTGAGTAAGGAGCACCTGGGCCTGCAAAGCTACCAGAGTGCAGTTAAAAGAGAGTGGGCCCAGTGGGAGGGATTCCCCAATCATCCAGCCCGGCCACGATCGTATCCCCTGAGAGGAACCTGCCTGGTTTGTACCAACCCAGCGCCAGGGGCAGGGCTTGTGATTCCTGAAAGAGGAAGATGTGGGCTAACTGAGCCTTTATAGGGACCCTAAGGACAGGGCCGGCTCCAGGCACCAGCCGAGCAAGCTCGTGCTTGGGGCGGCAGATTGCAAGGGGTGGCATTTGCTGCTTCGGCCGCCCCCGCAGGTTTTTTTCTTTTTTCTGTTTGGTTCACTGCTCCGGCCGCCCTGTAGAGGGCAGCAGTGCAGAGAAGAGGCGCGCCCTGCTGGGAGCGGTGCCAGGTCTGTAGCAAGCACGGCAGGGCAGCCCGCCAACCCGAGCGGCGCGGAGCCCTCCTGGCAGGCAGCGTGGCAAGCACCCCGCTGAAGGAAGCCCTGGCTGCTCCCCTTCTCTCTCCCCCCCCCCGCTGCCCGGGGAACATCTGCAGGGCTAGGGGTCCCCTTGCACCCGCGCTCCAGCCGCCCTCCAGGTTTGTTTGTCCCCCCCCACTTTGCTGCTCCAGCCGCTCACAGGTTTGTTTGTCATTCCCCCCCCCACTTTGCTGCTCCAGCTGCTCGCAGGTTTGTTTGTCGTCCCCCCCCTTCGCTGCTCCAGCCGCTCACAGGTTTGTTTGTCGTCCCCCCCCACCTTCGCTGCTCCAGCCGCTCGCAGGTTTGTTTGTCGTCCCCCCCCCACCTTCGCTGCTCCAGCCGCTCACAGGTTTGTTTGTCGTCCCCCCCCACCTTCGCTGCTCCAGCCGCTCGCAGGTTTGTTTGTCGTCCCCCCCCCCACCTTTGCTGCTCCAGCCGCTCGCAGGTTTGTTTGTTGTCCCCCTTCGCTGCTCCAGCCGCTCGCAGGTTTGTTTGTCGTCCTCCACCCTTCACTGCTCTGGCCGCTCGCAGGTTTGTTTTCCGCCCCCCTTCGTTGCTCTGGCCGGGCTGCAGGTTTGTTTTTCCCCCTCCTTCGCTGCTCCGGCCGGCCCGCAGGTTTATATGTCCCCCGCTTCGCTGCTCCGGCTGGCCCACAGATTGTTTTTGCTTGGGGCGGCAAAAATGCCAGAGCTGGCCCTGCCTAAGGAAGAGGGGTTTAGACTCACTCCAACAGCTAATACATCAGACCTCCCTCTGCTTGAGGTACTCTGCTGTAAGTAACTGATTGGTAGAATGGAGGGAGCTGAAGGCAATGCACCCTCAGGGCCACCAGGGGGCAGGCTGGAGGCCAGCACCGCAACAAGCACCTGACTGGGGAGCTGAGGCCATAGCAGTGGGTCTGGCTCTAGCCAACCCCCAGCTCCCATTAAGCTCCTGGGTGGAGTTTCCCTCTGGCCGTCTCCTGTTTTCCCTCCCCTGTTATAGCTGTACAGCAGCCCCTAAGGTCAGTGCCGTAACAAGGACAAGGCGAGTGAGGCACTTGCCTCCGGCGCACAAAGCCGAGGGGTGCAGAAAGCGGCGGAGGAAAAAAAAAGGCGATATTATAACCCAGGTCATCTCCCTCCGGCCCCACCTGCCGCCCACCCCCCGCACCTCCCCCGAGTGTCCCCCTGCCCCAACTTGCTCCTCCCCGCCTTCCTGGCCCTGGAGCAGGGCGTCCCTGTCTCTCCCCTGCAGCTCCATGCTGCCTCCCTGCAGCAACTGCTGCCGCAGGCTCCTAGCGCCCCCCAAACTCGAATGCCAGGGCAGACTGACTCTGAGCCTGCCCTTCCACCTCAGACCCTTCCCTTTTCCGGCGGGACCCTCCACCAGCACAGGGGGGCCCCCTGCCTGCAGTCACTGCTCCTGGCCCATGCTGGGCAAGGAGGCAGCCCCATCCCTCACCCCCAGTGAGGCTACAGTCAGGGGCAACAGCAGGAGAGGAGGTGCATGCAGCACCCCCCGGCACCCACCATGGGGGAGGTGAGGGAGATTCCTGGACCTGAGAGGGGCCCTAGGAGCACATGCAGTGACAGTGGTGGGGGTGAGTGTGCTGCTGGGGGGGCAGGAAAGGGGGGGCCTCTTCCCCCAGAGCTTGGTGCTGCCAGCAGGGAAAGGGATGGGGGGAGTCCTCCTCTTTTGCCCCTGTCCCGGAGAAGCCTGCCTGCACCCCAAACTCATCCCCAGTCCTGCCCCACCCCAGAGCCCACACCCCCAGTCAGAGATTTCACGCCCCCACTGCACCCTCAACCCCCTGCCCAAGCCCCTCCAGCACCCCAAACACCTTATCCCCAGTCCCAGTCAGAGCCATCACCCCCCACACTCCTACTCTCGCCCTGAGCCCCTCCTACACCCCAAACCTCCCAGCCCAAGACAGAGCCCTCACCCCTACTCTCACCCTGAGCCCCTCCCACACTCCAAACCTCTCATCTGCAGCCACAACCCACAGCCCTCACCCCTGCACCCCATCCCTCTGCGCCCCTCCCATCCCCAAACTCCCTTTTAGAACCTGCACCCCCTCCCATCCCCAAACTCCCTCCCAGAGCCTGCACCCCAATCCCCTTCCCCAGCCTAGGGCCTACACCCCAGACCTCCTTCCTCACCCAACCTCCCTCCCGGAGCCTTGGGCGGGTAGGGGGGGTGGAGTTTGGGGGGGCAGAGTTTGGGCAGGGGCGTGTTCTGGGCACCACCAAAATTTCTACAAACCTGCCACCCCTGATCCTGCCCTGCAGACCTGAACTACCAGCATTCTCAGGACACATACTGATCCCTAGTGGCCACTGCTGATATCCCGCACCTCCCTCCTCTCTTAACCTGTGAGTCCCTCTCTGGATTGGAACTGGACTGGAACCAAAGGCCATCTTGGACGCAACATTACCAGCCCAAGCAGTAAAAAATCATGAGTTAGACCCCCCAAAATCATAGGCTCTACTGCTGCCGCTTCATTCATCCTTTGGCGGCAATTCGGTAGCAGGCCCTTCCCTCTGAGAGGGACTGAGGGACCCGCCACTGAATTGCCGCCAAAGAGCCGGCCCTGGGGGAGGGCGCAATTTTATATTCTTACCCCGGGCACAAAAATACCTAGTTACGGCTCTGCTTAAGGTCTTCCATGCCCTCGGGGCCAGAGGCAGCCTTGGGGCCCTTAGACCTGCTGCGTCATGCTTTCTCTGGGCAGCTGCAGCCCAGTTCCCGGCTGGCTTGTCCCCGCCGTCACAACCAGCTTAGTGCCACTCCCACTTTGGAAAGAAATCAGGATGGAGAGGCTATGGGTCAGGAAGGTGGGCCTTCAGCAGAGCAGGGGGAGCCCAAGGCTGGGGTAGCAGGGGGGCTGTGAGTCAGGATTGAGGGGCATTGGCACAGCTGCAGGGGGCTGGGCTTGGATAGCGGGGGCGGGGTGGCTGCAGGTCGGGCCTAAGCTGCATTAGAAGAGCTGGTGTGGCGCTCCACCTGGAGTAGTGAGGGACAAGAGCGGATCAGCAAGGGGGCCAGTGGACAGTGGAGGGGCGGGGCAGGAGGCACTAGGGCAAGAATAGCAAGGGGCTGAAATCAAGCTTGCAGGGACTTCCTGTCTATTCTACCAGCTCCCACCACCACCAGCTGATAATTACACACACACACATATACACACACACACACACCTCTCTCCCTGTGTGGGGCAGGCTGGGAGAGAATGTGGGGTGCAAGAGAGGCACTGAGAGATCTGGGCAGGCTTTAGATAAGCCTCTGGGTGAGAGGGATAGCTCAGTGGTTTGAGCACTGGTTTGCTAACCCCAGGGTTGTGAGTTTAATCCTTGAGGGGGCCACCCAGGGATCTGGGGCAAAAATCAGTAATTAGTCCTGCTAGTGAAGGCAGGGGGCTGGACTCCATGACCTTTCTAAGGTCCCTTCCAGTTCTAGGAAATAGGTATATCTCCTATTATTATGTGGGGCCTGATCCTCAGTGGGTGTAAATGAGCACTGACTCCAGTGGAGCAATACAGATGTACACCTGCTAGGGCCCTGTCCCTTGGACCCTGGGATATGGAGGAATCCAGACAGTGCTCCCCACCCTTCCCAAGGCCTGGGGTTTGCCTTCATTTCCTGGGGACTGTACATCCAACATCTGGGCCCCTGAGATGCCTGTGATCTGGGGATGGACTGCCCCACCAGCAGCAGAGGTGCAGCAGGTCTCTGGGCTGGAGGCCATGAGGGATGCCTCAGTGCAGAGGTCACTGCAAGCCTTGGGGTATAATTCATCCAAGTCCCAACAGCAGGAGGTAAATATTAAACACTGAGGGGCTCTGTGGCTTGCACCTTGAGCAGATTCTCACACCTGGGAGCCCTGAGGAGAGATTGTTATTGATGGCCCTCAACAGGCTGTGAACAGGATCGGAGCTGAGGGGTCTTTCTTAACATACACCCCCAGCCAGCAGGTGGGCTGGGACCTTTATCGGCTGCCTGAGAGGTGAGTGTTCAGCACTCCCAGGATATGCCTTTGGCTGGACCATTTCTAGCCTGTTTCACTCACTGTCACCTTGCCCCCACCTGGCAAAAAGAAGGGGATGCGCCATGGAATGTAGCCAACTGATCAGAGGAAAAGCCTTTGTACCCCACACCCAATCAGCCTGCACAACTCATTGCCACGAGGTATTGCTGGTGCTTAGCAGGATTTCTAATAAGGGCAGTCTTTTGGGAGGAAAACAAGACCATGCAGAGTTAGGATACATGTTCAAGGAATAAGCTAGGGTTATGTAAGGACTTTAAACCCTCATGCTTCGAGGCACAACCCTGCAGCCTCTAACGAGTAGGGGCTAAAATGACCTTTCTCTGGGGGCTGGTGATCGCGCAACTGCAGCATTTCTTGCATGTGAAACAGCCGGGGCTGGCTATTGTACGAATCAAGATGCTGGGCTAGATAAGGCATGGGTTGGATCCAGTCTGGCAGTTCCTCAGCCCTGTGCCCCCAGGGGAAGAAGGCACAGGAGGGAATGGTGGAGGGCCAGTCTCTGCCCTCAGTGCCTGGAAACTCCTCCCCATCCTTGTGGGCTTTTCTTTTTGGTGACCTTGGCAGATTTGGCTTCCTGCCAGTGGCTTTTGTGTTCCTCTTATAACCCACTGGCCCCAGCATCCTGCTGAGGATTCTGTCCCCATCTGGATCGTCCTGAGGTTCTTCCACACCTGCCTGTGAGTAAGTGCGGCTGCCTGGGTATCACGGGGTGACTGGCCCTGGGCAGCAGGGAAGCCATCACAGGTGCTCCAAAACCCCACTCCCTCTTAAAGGGCCAATTGCCCTGTGTCATAGGTTCCAGCCTTTGGAGAGCCTGCTGTGGCAAGTGCACCTGCTGAAAGCCAGGAAGGCCGGCCACAATGCCCCCGCCATGCGCTGTGAAGCCTGGCATGGGCACTGCCCCAGCAGATTCCCAAGAAGAGCAGGGCACCGTCCGTTGTCTGAGCGAGGGGAAGCCCATGTAACGCCTACACCGCTGAAAGGAAGCCATTCCCAGAGGCGTGGAGACAGGGGTGGGTTCCGCACTCCTCTGGCTGAGGAAGCCCCAGTAGATACTGATGGGGGGAGATACCAGCAGCGGCTCCAGCTGGAGGGTGACTGTAGCAGGGGGCATCCCAGCTGGCTTCTGGGCATCAGTCCCCTACAGTTGCCCGGGTGGTGATGGGGGGGCAGCAACCCCACCACCACCATCAAAGGCCAGGCCAGTGGAGATGACATCAGAACAGCAGAAGAGCCACTGGATGGGGAAGATCCCATGTGGGCTCTGACCTGGGCAGCATTCTCTGTTCTTCCCCCTCCAACAGGAGCAGAGCAGCCGCAGAAATGGCAGCCTCTTGTCGTATCAAGCCCTTGAGCCGTGTGGCGGTGTGTGGAGGCACCCACGGTAATGAAATGTCAGGCATCTACCTGGCCAAGCACTGGCTGCGGGATCCCATGGAGCTGCAGCGTGGCAGCTTTACTGTCACGCCCTTCCTGGGCAACCCACGTGCCATTGAGAAGTGTGTGCGTTACGTGGGACGGGACCTGAACCGCACCTTCACCACCGAGTTCCTCAGGTGAGCTGCCCCAGCATGCAGCGCTCTGCACTGATCCCCAGTGTGGTGGGAAGAGCTGTCACAGCATGCAGCGCTCTGCACTGGTCCCCAGGGGAGAGCTGTTCCAGGATGCAGCGCTCTGCACTGGTCCCCAGGGTGGTGGTGAGAGCTGTCCCAGCATGCAGCGCTCTGCACTGGTCCCCAGGGGAGAGCTGTTCCAGGATGCAGCGCTCTGCACTGGTCCCCAGGGTGGTGGTGAGAGCTGTCCCAGCATGATGCACTGTTTTGCACTGGTTCTCGGGGAGTGGCTGGGAAACTTATCCCATGATGCATCACTGTGGAGAGGCTTCCAGTGATGGGTAAGGTTTCCCATGATGCATCCTTCTGCATGAGTTCCCAGGGTTGGGATGAGTTATCCCAGCATTCAACACGCTGCACTGCTATCCCAGGGGGTGGTGGGAAGCCGAGGGATCTTCCATGAGCTGGGGCTTCGTAGTCCATGAGAAAGCACGGTGTGAGGTGACTGATCACATGCCCCTCATCAGTGGATAGGCTTCCCCTCACACCACCCCCCATGGAACCCCTCTTCACTCACACTACTCCCCCCCCCCCCAGGATCCTGCCCCAGAGGGATCCTCCACCCCTCACACTGACCCCCTGGAACCTTTCCCACACCATGATTGGGGCCAGAGCAGTACTAGGTATTTTTACACCCAAGGCAAGAATATAAAATTGTGCCCTCCCCCAGGGCCAGCTCTTCGGCAGCAATTCGGCAGCGGGTCCCTCAGTCCCTCTCAGAGGGAAGGGCCTGCCGCTGGATTGCCGCTGAAGAATGAATGAAGCGGCGGCGGTAGAGCCTGTGATTTTGGGGGGTCTAACTCATGATTTTTTACTGCTTGGACTGGTAATGTTGCTTCCAAGATGGTCTTTGGTTCCAGTCCAGTTCCAATCCAGAGAGGGACTCACAGGTTAAGATAGGAGGGAGGTGCTGGATATCAGCAGTGGCCACTAGGGATCAGTATGTGTCCTGAGAATGCTGGTAGTTCAGGTCTGCAGGGCAGGATCAGGGGTGGCAGGTTTGTAGAAATTTTGGTGGTGTCCAGAACGCGCCCCTGCCCAAACTCCACCCCCCCCACCCGCCCAAGGCTCTGGGAGGGAGTTTGGGTGAGGGAGGAGGTCTGGGGTGCAGGCTCTAGGCTGGGGAAGGGGATTGAGGTTCAGGCTCTGGGAGGGAGTTTGGGGATGGGAAGGGGTGCAGGGGTGAGGGCTGTGGGTTGTGGCTGCAGATGAGGGGTTTGGAGTGTGGGAGAGGCTTAGGGTGAGAGTATGGGTGAGGGCTCTGTCTGGGGCTGGGAGGTTTGGGGTGTGGGAGGGGCTCAGGGCGAGAGTAGGAGTGTGGGGGGTGAGGGCTCTGTCTGGGACTGGGGATGAGGTGTTTGGGGTGCTGGAGAGGCTCAGGGCTCAGGCAGAGGGTTGAGGGTGCAGTGGGGGGTGAAAGCTCTGACTGGGGGTGTAGGCTTTGGGGTGGGGCAGGGCTGGGGATGAGTTTGGGGTGCAGGCAGGCTTCTCCGGGACAGGGGCCAGAGAGGACTCCCCCCAGCCCTTTCCGTGCTGACAGCAGCAAGCTCTGGGGGAGGAACCCCCCTTTCCTGCCCCCCCAGCAGCACACTCACCCCCACCACTGTCACTGCATGTGCTCCTAGGGCCCCTCTCAGGTCCAGGAATATCCCTCGCCTCCCCCGTGGTGGGTGCCGGGGGGTGCTGTGTGCACTTCCTCTCCTGCTGTTGCCCCTGACTGTAGCCTCACTGGGGGTGAGGGATGGGGCTGCCTCCTTGCCCAGCATGGGGCAGGAGCAGTGACTGCAGGCAGGGAGCCCCCCTGTGCTGGTGGAGGGTCCCGCCGGAAAAGGGAAGGGTCTGAGGTGGAAGGGCAGGCTCAGAGTCAGTTTGCCCTGGCAGTTGAGATGGTGGGCGCTAGGAGCCTGCGGCAGCAGTTGCTGCAGGGAGGCAGCATGGAGCTGCAGGGGAGAGACAGGGACGTCCTGCTCCAGGGCCAGGAAGGCAGGGAGGAGCAAGTCGGGGCCGGGGGACACTCGGGGGAGATGCAGGGGGGGGCGGCAAGTGGGGCCGAGGGGGCCTGGGGGGGAGATGACTTGGGTTATAAATATCTCCGTTCTGCACTCCTCGGCTTTGTGCGCCCGAGGCAAGTGCCTCACTCGCCTTGCCCTCGTTACGGCACTGATTGGGGCCGCCAATGTGAGCTGGAGGGGAGCAGGATCCCAGTGGCATTGGGGGAGGGTGAGCCCTACTTGGAGCGGTCGCCTGGTTCCAGGGGCCCTGGTGGCTCCATGTGACTCGTCTCTCCCTGTCCCAGCTCCGCAGAGGCAGAGGACGAGCCCTATGAGGTGGTCCTGGCTCGCGAGATCAACCAGACCTACGGCCCCAAGGGCTCGGCCCAGGCCTTTGACTTCATGTTCGACCTGCACAACACCACGGCCAGCATGGGCATCTGCCTCATCGTGGACTCAGAGGAAAGCCTGCTGCCCATGCACATGTGCCACTACATCCAGGTGGAGCCAGCCCCCGATCTCTCCACTTGCCCTGCATTTGGCCAGGGTCCCCCATCCTAACCCCTCTCCTCTCTCTCCCCCAGATGCACTACACACGGAGCCCCTGTCCCATCTACCTGTACAAGTTGCCAGGCGAGGAGACTTACTCCATCGACTCGGTGGCCAAAGCCGGGCTAGGTAGGGAGCAGGCGCTGCCAGGGGGCAGGGAGAGCCCTGTGGAGTGAGCGAGTCTGTCCCAGGGCAGGGAATGGCATTGCTTGGCTACCCCCCAGAGCCCACCCTCCCATGCCCCTCTGGCACCAAGCACTGCTGCCCCCCACCATGTCCTTGATTATGTCACCTCCTCACCACCCCATCACCATTCCATCAGCTTCACGCCCCTTCCCTCTGTGCCCCATGTCCAGCACCCACTGCACCCTCAAGCCCCATCTCCCCATCCCCAAGTCCATCCCTCTACTCCCAAGTTCTGCCCCCACTACTAACCCCTGCCCTTTTCTCCCCAGCCCTCAAGCCCTGCCCCTTAGTCACTAACCCCCAAGCCTTCGCTCCCCCCATTCCCAGTGCCCTCTCTTCCCCTCATTTCCATGGCTCCCCATCTCCTTCTCCTGGGAGACACACACCCTCCCACTGCTGCTCCCAGCTAAGCCCCACCCTGATCTCCTCCCTCATAGGGCACTGCCTGCCCCAGCTCTGAGACTGGCTCCTTCGGGGCTCCCATGGTGAATGGGGTGAATTGTGGGTGGCTCGACAGAGTGCAGTAATGCTGTGTGGGGTTCTATCACCCTCTAGTGTCCAGAACACAAATACAGGTTTCTGAGGCTGCTGCCTCCTGTAGCTCACACTGTAGTGGCTGTGATGGGTTGGATCACAGAAACCGCCCTGGGAGCTGCCACCTGATGCGCAAAGACTCCCCTTGCTCCTGTTTTCCCTGACAGCTCAGGACTCCAGCACCCTGTCTTGCTGAGCCAGACACTCCCGTCTGCTCCAACACAGACCCAGGGTCTGAATTACTTGCCCCAAAGCTGCAGGTTTATCTGAAAACAGCTCACAGAAGTGTGCTTGTCTTTAGCACTCAGATGCCCAACTCCCAATGGGGTCTAAACCCAAATAAATCCATTTTACCCTGTATAAAGCTTATGCAGGGTAAACTCATCAATTGTTCGCCCTCTATAACACTGATAGAGAGATATGCACAGCTGTTTGCTCCCCCAGCTATTAATACATACTCTGAGTTAATTAATAAGTAAAAAGTGATTTTGTTAAATACAGAAAGTAGGATTTAAGTGGTTCCAAGTAGTAACAGACAGAACAAAGTAAGTTATCAAGCAAAATAAAATAAAATGCGCAAATCTATGTCTAATCAAACTAAATACAGATAAGGTCATCACCAGTTCCAGAATGCTCCCTTTTACAGGCTAATCTCCTTTTAGCCTGGGTCCAGCAATCACTCATACCCCTTGCAGTCACTGTCCTTTGTTCCAGTTTCCTTCCAGTATTCTGGGGGGTTGAGAGGCTCCTTCTTTAGCCAGCTGAAGACAAAATGGAGGGGTCTCCCAGGGGTTTAAATAGACTTTCTCTTGTAGGAGGAGACCCCCTCCTCACCCTGTGTAGAATCCAGTCACAAAATGGAGATTTGGAATCACACGGGCAAGTCACATGCCCATGCATGACTCAGGACTTGCAGGTAGCAGCCATTACTCACATGCTACCTTGAATGTCCTCGGGTAGACTTCTTATGTGGATTGGAGTCTTCCAAGCTCTTTTGTCTGTTAAGTGCTCCCTGATTGAGCACCTAATATACACATTCCTTTCCCAAGAAGTGACCAAATATTCTAACTAAGTCTACTTAGAAATCAAGCAATTATACAGCCAATGTTCATAACTTTGAACACACAAATGGTGCCTGCATAAAACTAGGATGAACATAACCAGTAGATCATAACCTTTACATAGATATGTTACATGGCATATGTAGCAAAACTCTATACCAGTTATCTCATACATACATTTATGAGCACCCCCCCCCATAAAGCCTTATGGGGTACACTGTCATAGTGGCTTCTAGCTGTGACTATAGAGGCCAAGGGTTCAATCCCCATGCTGAGGATCATTGCATAGGTGCTCTGTCTGCAGATAGTAGCCATCCTTTCTCCAATCCTGCCTGGTTCATTGAATCCACATTCCTGCTGACGCACACAACCAGCTCACAAACTTACCATGCTCCATCTTAACCTTAATTAGTTATCACACTGCTTTTCTAAGCAAGAACATTTATTCCTAAGGTGAAATCAGAACAGATAAAACCTGCTAAAACAAAAGAATCTAAACCACTGCTAATAAGCTTCTCAGCAATCACCCTGACTCCTGCCATGGTTCTGCTCGGTGATCAGTCCTTCAGACTCCACCCATGGGTGTTTTTGTGCTCACCAGTTAATAATAGTGGGGGGCTCAGAACAAGCACCTCCATGAATTCGTGTGTCCCTCCTTCCTTCAGCTTGGCTCTCTGCTCTTGTCCTCATGTAACCGGTGATCAGCAGACAAAGTTCCCATCATCAGGGCGAAGCTTCTGGCATAGCCCAGAGGAGTTACGTGTGCATCCTCCTCCCGTTTGAGATTTCCTGGGGAATCACTTCACTTGAAAAGCCCAGTCTTGCCTGGCCCATTGCTCCAAATAGTCCTTTGAAGTGCCAAATGTGTCCCAGGGTTTACATTAGTCCCGCCCCGCAAAGAGACGTTCCGTGCCATCCCCCAATAAAACACAGACATCTGTATTTTCAATACAAGCAACGCCTAAGGTGCTTAAACATATCAAATTAAGTCCAGGATATTGCAGGGAATTTGCCCTACACAGACCCTCACCCCACTGGGAGGCTCATCTGGACCCTCATTGCTCTGATGGGTAGAACCCACCTTTCATTTCCAGCCTGCGTTTATTCATGGCTGGGTGATCCCCCTTCATTCTTGTGCTGATGCTGCCCCTTTAGGTTCTCTAGCTCACCCCCGGCCCTGGTGTTTGACCCCCGAGGTGGTTAAAGTTTTCCCAACCCCTGGGATTGAGCCAGGCGTAGCGCACCGGGCTAACGCTCTCCTGTTCAGATGCCTTCAGAGAGAGATGAGTTCGAGGTCACACCTGAGGTTGGTGGCAGAGGCAGAGATGGACCCCACGGCTTCTGCATCCCCATCCAGAGTCTTTTCCACTGTCCCATGCATGGGAGTGTCTTGAGAGCAGTGAGGGCCAGGTGTGTGAGGTAGGGGTTGGGGTTGGGTGGGATGAAAGGACAGAGGTGGTATTTCAGCAGGCACCTGGGGCATAGCTGTGATTGAGGGAGGTGGTGGGTGCTGGGCAGGGCCCCAGGGGTAGCAATGGGCATTGGGGCATGTTCGGGGGACTCCTTGCAGCATGCTCTTGGGAGGCGCGCTGGAGAGCGCACAGTAACTGAGCCGTAACCGAGTCCTTGTGGTGTCCCTGCAGCACTGGAGCTGGGGCCACAGCCCCAGCAGGTGGTGAGAGCTGACCTGTTCACTCAGATGAGAGACCTCATAGCTTGCGCATTGGACTTCATTGAACTCTTTAACAAGGGTGAGTTATCCCAGAGGGGGCATGAGCTATCCCATCAGGCATCACCCTGGAGATGAATTGAGCTATCCCATCATGCATTGCTCTGCAGTGGCCTCAGGGATAGGTGAGGCTAGGGTGACCAGACAGCAAGTGTGAAAAATCAGGACGTGGGTGGGGGTAATAGGCTTCTATATAAGAAAAAGCCTCATATATCGGGACTGTCCCTATAAAATCGGTACATCTGGTCATCCTAGGTGAGGCTCTCCTCCTATATCAGTACTGTGAGGGGGTCACCTTCCTCTCTAGCCACAGTGGTGGGAGCCTGTTATTAACTGGGGTGGGGTGGGAAGGACAGGGCAGCTTTCCTATGCAGTGCTGCCCCCCCGCCCCCGTTCTGAGCCCCCTTTGCCCCATAGGCACAGTGTTCCCTGCCTTTGAGATCGAAGCGTACAAGATCACCGGGCACATGGACTATCCCCGCTACCCCGATGGGGAGATCTCGGCCATGGTGCATCCCAAACTGCAGGTGGGTGTGGTCTGGGAATAGGGTGGTCCCAGCCCCTGCATTGTTGTTCTCTTTGGGAGGCAGAGATCACAGCTGTAGCTCCAGCATGCCCACAAAGCCAGCCTGGCAACGACAAGAACTGACTCACCGGCCCGGATTCTCCCCCAGCCCTTCTCTGAGCTCAGAGCAGAGCAAGGGGGGGTGGCTTTAAACCACCTCTGTGCCTTGCATTGTGGGCTGTGCCCCTGGCCCCTGGTGTGGGTTAAAGCAGTCCAAGAGCTGCTGTGAGCTACCCTCTGCTCTCCATGGTCCCAGGGAGCAGAGAATAGCCAGAGCATAATGCACCCCTCCCCCCCATCCCAGTCTATCCCATAGTGGGGGCTGGGAGCAGGGCTCTTACACCAGCTCTAGAGCAGCTGGGATACCTCTGCTCCTGTTTCTTCTACTGAGTGGCAAAAAGGGGCCTTAGCATAACTGAGGCCTGGACCTCAAAGGCTCCGCCATGGCAAGGCAGTGCCAGAGTTAGCCCCCGAGCTCAGTGGGGTGAAGCTGGATTTACTCTGGGGCACGGGGCGAGTGGAGTTGATTCCATGATCTTGGAAGGGAACTGTAGACTGCACCAGGCTGGGTGACACTGGACAGCCAGGAGATGAGTTGAGGTGGGCTTAGTTCACAAGGCACTGTGACCTGCATGGGGTCTTGCCACATGTTTAATAAAATGTTTGATTACCAGAAGGTAATTCCAGGACAGTGAGGATCCTGGCCTCAACCAGAAGGGGGCACTGTAGGGAGCAGGGCAAGAGCACTGGCTGTGCGGGGAGCTCCCAGCTACTCCAGCCCCAGCCTATCACCGAGCTGTTCCACCCTTAGGATAAGGATTTCCTCCCCTTGAACCCCAGGGACCCAATCTTCCAGACCTTCAGCGGGGAGGAGATCCTGTACGAGGGCAACACCACCATCTACCCGGCCTTCATCAACGAGGCTGCCTACTATGAGAAGAAGGTGGCCTTTGCCAAGATGGAGAAGCACACGTTCTCCATCCCCGGCCTGCAGAGAGAATGAGCCTGGGGCCAGGTGGGCCATGGGCTAAGAGGGAATAAACAGACTGAATGGATATGATGGTGTGTGCCATGAGGGATGGGATGGAGGTTATTAGGCGGACATCTCCCTTGTGTTGTGATGGAGGGGCTGGGCTGGGTGTTGACTGCACCATCTGGTAGCACCACCTATTATCCAGGTTCCCCGACACTTCCCAGTGCAAGACTCTTTGTTTTTTCTTTCTTATAACTTTGAAAAATTTTAACCGTTCAGGCTGAAACTTTCCAGGCAGGTCTGGTGTCTGCCTCAGGCAGACAGTTTTGAGGAATGTTTCAACCATTCGGCCTTTTCCCAAGAACGAGGCTAGGGCAAAAGCCATTGTTTTGCCAGGTTAATTTATACAACAGTTTCTTTGCAATGCTCTAGTGCCTCCAAGCAGCAGGGTGGCTTGGAGGAAGGGATGTGCCTTTTGCTGTCCCCATCGAAATCCACCCACATTAGGCCAAGTTATAAGTCTTTGGAGAATCTGAGTTTGCACATGCTCAGTAGATCCTTTTTAATTCCCTGAAGATTCTGCTTCACCCCATCCCAGCTCCTAGAATGGATTAGAGTGCCCATGGGCCCGCCCTACCGGGTGACTGAGCACGCTCCAGCCTGGGGCTGCAGGAGCTGAGCCTGATTTTCGCTGCAATTGTTGTTGCTCCTGTCTGCTGTGGTGCCAGGCACCAGCACACAGAGCAGGGCACCTTTCTCTCCTGTGTACTCAGTGACCCCCTCAGGTGGTGTGGGGGAGGTGTGACCTGAATCGACTGCAGTTGCAGGAGCAATGCAGGAGTGAGAACAGGTGCAGGGTGGGAGAGTGAACAGGCAGGATCTGTCCTGGGGAAGGCTGTGGGGGAGGAAGTTGGGCAGGAACCAATGAAGTGGGATGGGGGCTGGAGCCAGGGAAGTGATGAGGTGGGGAAACAGGGCTAAAGGTGGGGGTGGGAGGTGTGGTGAGTCCCATCAGGCATGCCATGGCCTGGCTCAGAACTGGGCGATCATGGAGGCCGGTTCCAACCTGCTGAGGGGAAGCAGAAGAGGCTCAGGGTAGCATGGGATGGGTCTGCCACAAGCAGGACTTACCCACACACCCCCACACACCCCCACACACAGGGGATCCAGTCCATTGTTTTCTTCTTCTCGTGAGGGGCCAGGGCAATAACCAGGATCGTTAACACCCCCAAAAAAATCATGGCCTTGACCCCGAGTGTCTCCTGCTGCCACCAGTGGGCCAGCTCCAGCGGCTGCCCCTGCCTTCACAGGGGATTGATTGCTCAGCATGGCTCTGCCACCTGTCTTCACAGACAAGGTAAGTGGGGAAGTGGGATTCCGGGAGGAAGCACAAGCAGGAGACTGCAAGAGGGGAGGACTCCTGTCTCAGACCGAGAAAGCGGGACAATCAGCGAGTTATCTTAAGTGCCTATACACAAATGCAAGAAGCCTGGGGAACAAGCAGGGAGAACTAGAAGTCCTGGCACAGTCAAGGAATTATGATGTAATTGGAATAACAGAGACTTGGTGGGATAACTCACATGATTGGAGTACTATCATGGATGGATATAAACTGTTCAGGAAGGACAGGCAGGGCAGAAAAGGTGGGGGAGTTGCATTGTATGTAAGAGAGCAGTATGACTGCTCAGAGCTCCAGTATGAAACTGCAGAAACACCTGAGAGTCTCTGGATTAAATTTAGAAGTATGAACAACAAGGGTGATGTCGTGGTGGGAGTCTGCTACAGACCACCGGACCAGGGGGATGAGGTGGACGAGGCTTTCTTCCAGCAACTAACAGAAGTTGCTAGATCACAGACCCTGGTTCTCATGGGTGACTTTAATCACCCCGATATCTGCAGGGAGAGCAATACAGCAGTGCACAGGCAATCCAGGAAGTTTCTGGAAAGTGTAAGGGACAATTTCCTGGTGCAAGTGCTGGAGGAACCAACTAGGGGAAAAGCTCTTCTTGACCTGTTGCTCACAAACAGGGAAGAAATAGTAGAGGAAGCAATAGTGGATGGGAACCTGGGAGGCAGTGACCATAACATGGTCGAGTTCAGGATCCTGACACAAGGAAGAAAGGAGAGCAGTAGAACAGAGACCCTGGACTTCAGAAAAGCAGACTTCGACTCCCTCAGGGAACTAATGGGCAAGGTCCCCTGGGAGAATAACATGACGGGGAAAGGAGTCAAGGAGAGCTGGCTGTATTTTAAAGAAACCTTATTGAGGTTGCAGGAACAAACCATCCCGATGTGTAGGAAGAAAAGTAAATATGGCAGGCGACCAGCTTGGCTTAACAGTGAAATCCTTGCTCGTCTTAAACACAAAAAAACAGCTTACAAGAAGTGGAAGATTGGACAAATAACCAGGGAGGAGTATAAAAGTATTGCTCAGGCATGCAGGAGTGAAATTAGGAAGGCCAAATCACACTTGGAGTTGCAGCTAGCCGGAGATGTTAGGAGTAACAAGAAGGGTTTCTTCAGATATGTTAGCAACAAGAAGAAAGTCAAGGAAAGTGTGGGCCCCTTGCTGAATGAGGGAGGGAACCTAGTGACAGAGGATGTGGAGAAAGCTAGTGTACTCAATGCTTTTTTTGCCTCTGTCTTCACAGACAAGGTCAGCTCCCAGACAGCTGCACTCTGCAGCACGGTATGGGGAGGAGGTGACCTGCTCTCTGTGGGGAAAGAAGTAGTTCGGGACTATTTAGAAAAGCTGGATGAGCACAAGTCCATGGGGCCGGATGCGCTGCATCCGAGGGTGTTAAAGGAATTGGCTGATGAGATTGCACAGCCATTGGCCATTATCTTTGAAAAATCATGGCGATTGGGGAAGGTCCCGGATGACTGGAAAAAGGCTAATGTAGTGCTCATCGTTAAAAAAGGGAAGAAGGAAGATCCAGGGAACTACAGGCCAGTCAGTCTCACCTCAGTCCCTGGAAAAATCATGGAACAGGTCCTCAAGGAATCAATTCTGAACCACTTAAAGGAGGGGAAAGTGATCAGGAACAGTCAGCATGGATTCACCAAGGGCAAGTCATGCCTGACTAACCTAATTGCCTTCTATGATGAGATAACCGGCTCTGTGGATGAGGGGAAAGCAGTGGATGTGCTATTTCTGGACTTTAGCAAAGCTTTTGATACAGTCTCCCACAGTATTCTTGCCAGCAAGTTAAAGAAGTCTGGGCTGGATGAATGGACGGTAAAACTGGCTAGATGGATAGAAAACTGGCTAGATGGTCGGGCTCAACGGGTAGTGATCAATGGTTCCATGTCTAGTTGGCAGCCGGTATCAAGTGGGGTGCCCCAAGGGTCGGTGATGGGGCCGGTTTTATTCAATATCTTCATTAACCATCTGGAGGATGGTGTGGACTGCACCCTTAGCAAGTTTGCAGATGACACTAAACTGGGAGGAGTGGTTGATACGCTGGAGGGTAGGGATAGGATACAGAGGGACCTAGACAAATTAGAGGATTGGGCCAAAAGAAATATGATGAGGTTCAACAAGGACAAGTGCAGAGTCCTGCACTTAGGACGGAAGAATCCCATGCACTGCTACAGACTAGGGACCGAATGGCTGGGTAGCAGTTCTGCAGAAAAGGACCTAGGGGTTACGGTGGACGAAAAGCTGAATATGAGTCAACAGTGTGCCCTTGTTGCCAAGAAGGCTAATGGCATTTTGGGTTGTATAAGTAGGGGCATTTCCAGCAGATCAAGGGATGTGATCATCCCCCTCTACTCAGCACTGGTGAGGCCTCATTTGGAGTACTGTGTCCAGTTTTGGGCCCCACACTACAAGAAGGATGTGGATAAATTGGAGAGAGTCCAGCGGAGGGCAACAAAAATGATTAGGGGGCTGGAGCACATGATTTATGAGGAGAGGCTGAGGGAACTGGGATTGTTTAGTCTGCAGAAGAGAAGAATGAGGGGGGATTTGATAGCTGCTTTCAACTACCTGAAAGGGGGTTCCAAAGAGGATGGATCTAGACTGTTCTCAGTGGTAGAAGATGACAGAACAAGGAGTAATGGTCTCAAGTTGCAGAGGGGGAGGTTTAGGTTGGATATTAGGAAAAACTTTTTCACTAGTAGGGTGGTGAAGCACTGGAATGGGTTACCTAGGGAGGTAGTGGAATCTCCTTCCTTAGAGGTTTTTAAGGTCAGGCTTGACAAAGCCCTGGCTGGGATGATTTAGTTGGGTTTGGTCCTGCTTTGAGCAGGGGGTTGGACTAGATGACCTCTTGAGGTCCCTTCCAACCCTGAGATTCTATGATTCTATGATTCTGACTTCCTGCGCAGCCCTGAGCCTGAGTGGTGGAGCCCCCTTTGGACGCAGGGTTTTGCCCCCTGCCAGGAGCAGGTGCAGCTGGGGCCGAGAGCAGGGAATGGGCCCCACTTTGGGCTCAGCTGTTCCACACCCATCCCTGGGGTTTAGCTTTAACCAGCCCCACGGGAGGCAGAGAAGCTACAGGTGGCTTCAGCCAAAGGCCAGAATTAAACATTAGCCCTGCAGACTGCTCCGGCCTGGGGCTGCCGCGTCTGCCTGCTGGCTCCCCTGGGGAGCACGGGATGAATGGCCCTTGCTCAGTGCTTCAGGGGCCAGGGGCGGCGCCAGCCTCTTCCTGGTGTGGGGCTGAGGTGAGCTAGACAGAAAAGCAGGGGCTCTGCCTCCCTCACCATGAGGCCCCACCCCTCTCTGTGGCCCCACCCCCTGCTACTTCACAAAAGGTTTTACCTCCTCCTTCCCCACCCCAGGTCCCACTCCCTGGCCAGGTTAGAGGCTGGAAGCCGGAGCCAGGCAGTTTGGGGCGCTGGCTACTCACAGCCAGTAGGAGCTGCCTGAGCAGGGGGACTCAGCTCTAGGGCCAGCAGAGCCCTCAGGGGGCAGCGACCACAAGGGGTGGGGCCCAGGAGCCCCAGCCAGAGTGGGTTAGGCCAGGCTGCTGTGGGGAGCCCCGGACCCTCCACCGGCCCTGGGCAGTGTACCCCAGCACGCAGGGCCAGGGGCTGCTCTCGGGCACGACGGCTCCCCTGCACAGGCTTACTTCTGCGCTGCTGCTGGAGCTGGGTGCCCAGCCAGCAGCCACTGCTCTCTCCGCTCTGCCTTCAGAGCTGGGCGGCCAGAGAGCAGCAGCTGCTACAGGGGGCTATGGTGGTGGTGTGCTTCGGGGGAGGGGGAGAATGCAAATTTTGGAGTGACTATAGCTCCAGCAAGTCCCCTCCCCTGCTGGAGACACTGTTGGACACATAAACCTCATTGTGGAGCAGCCACTGGAGGGAGACAGAGACCAGCACAGCAGTAACCTGGAGGATTGTAAACTCATCCCCATCATTGCTTTATCTTCCTGGGGCTGGACAGGAGCTGGGGACCTGCAGGAGAAAGGCCCTGGATCTCATTCCCTGCTCCCCTGAGCCAGACAGTTCCACCCCCCTGGGAGCACATTGGATCCAGCACCCCCAAAAGAAGAAAGACACCATAATCCCACTTCCCACCCCCCAGCCAGCCAGCCCCCTACCCTCCGGGGCTGGGTCAGAACACAGGAATGGCTAGACTGGATCAGAGCTGGTGCAGCTAGCCCAGTGTCCTATCTCGGACAGTGGCTAACACCAGATACATGAGTTTAGTAGCCACAGCACTTGCCACGATCACTGTCTCTGCGTTCCCAGACACATTCACCTCTCCCTCCCACCTCTCCTAGCTCCTTTATTCATAGGAACAAGATGTCTCCTTCTACTAAACCTCAAAGAAGGGGAGCCATGTGGACTCCTCCCCCCAGCCAGAAGGGGGTGCTGCAGGGTTACAGGGATATAGCAAATTGAGACAGAAAAACATTCCATCCCCCTATGGAAAAAATCCCATCTCTGCCTTCCCAGGAATCTGGCCTTGCTTCCTATAAGCAAGAGATAAACAACAGGTGTGTGGGAATACCTCCATCCTAGAACCACCCCAGTATGTGGAGAATCTGGTGGGAAACAGGTTTGTTTCTATTTATTCTATTGTGCTGAAGTTTGGATGCAAACTGGCAGCAAATATTTCACCATGATGAAAAAGAGCTGGTCTTCACAAGCTTGAGCCTAATTTATCCATAGCTGCTGTCAAGCCCCATGACTGAGCTGTCCTCCAGTATCTCTGGCCACCCTCTGAATAGGGGCCTCTATTGTAGGCAGCAGCCTCCTGTCTACTGCACACATAACAGGGGCTTTTTCCAGTCTTGCGTAGTGTCACAGAGTGTGGGGGAGTCAGGGCTCTGCACCCACCACTTCCTGCGATTCACCGTGACTCTCAGCCAGCCAGTAAAACAGAAGGTTTATTAGATGACAGGAACATAGTCCCAAGCAGGGCTTGTAGTTACAACCAGGACCCCTCAGCCAGGCCCTCTTGGGGGCAAGGATCTTAGACCCCAGACTTGGGGTTCCCTGCCTCTTCCGAGCCAGCCCAAAACTGAAAACAAAAAAATCCTCCAGCAGGCTCTCTCCCCCTCTCCCTTTGTCCAGTTTCCCAGGCAAAGGTGTTGACTCTCCCCATCCCCCTTCCTGGCTCAGGTTACAGGCTCAGGTACTGTCCCTCATCTAAAGTCATCCCCTGCTCTCCCATCCCCCATGCAGACAGTCCCAGTAAAACTAAATGACATTCCCAGGTCAATCCGCCCCGCTCCCTATTGCGTCACACATAGGAATCACATATTGTGCAGTATTCCTCAATGTTTGCCCTGTTCAGTGGGGAGAAGCCCCAGGGAAGGGTAAAGCAGCTGGACGGCAGCTACTGGACATGGCCACAACTTGTCAGGGCATGGCCATGGAACTGATGGGCTCTCCTACGCAAGACAGCCTGAGTCACAGCCCATCGGGGCAGGGAGCCCTAAGACAGGACTCTGTCCTGAGGGTGAGGGCAACAGGATGACCCCACCAGCGGAAATACATTCCCAGCATATGCATAGCCCTGGCCTTGAGACAGCTCCAGAGGGGGCCTGCCAGTGTGGGGCACCCCCCAGAATCCATACCTAAGCACTCCTGGGACAGCGGCACCCCAGAGATATGGCTGGGTTAAGACCAACCTTGCAGGGGAACAAACCTACACTGATACCCCACCAGATGCTCATGGGGTCACTTCCTAGCCAACCTAGGGCTCAGGACACCCCAGGCTGCAGCCAGGATGGCTGACCCATGGAGGAATGTGGGTTCCCTCCCCTCATCTTCCCCTGGAAGAAGAGAGGGAGGAGGTAGCAGCTGGACCCAGTTTCAAACCCAAAGGTTCCGGAGTGGCCAAAGGGCTGGGGGCCGCATGAAAACTTCCCATGTGCACTCTGCTCATGTCATCAAACAGACCAGCCCGAAGGGAGGACGTGAAACTGCTCTGCCCTGTGCTGTGAAAACTGTACGCTTGGTTAGAAACTGTGCTGTATGCATCTCACAAGCACCAGGTAGAACTGCTACCATGGAAATGGGCGCTATGCTGGGGTGTCTCCGAATAACCATGGTGGACTCGAACCTCCCAGGTCAATGGATAAAGCAGCTCTGCTCAGTTCGGCCCCCGAGGGAGAAGAGCTGTGACGAAGTGGGAATCTTCTGTAATATTTTTATGAACCTTGTGTGCCTCAGTTTCCCTCTGTACTCTGCATTGCTAGCCAGTTTGGGAGTGGAGAGTTAAATCTGCTCTTGGGGGGCAGTGCGGGGCAGGAGAGGGGGTGTATGTGAGAGACCTTTCTGACTGGGCCCCAATGAATAGGGTCATCAGGGAATTGGTTGAAACTGACCCAGCTCAAGAGAGGGTCCTGAGGGACAGTGGGAAGCCCTAAGGACTGGACACTGGACAGCAGGCAGGACTGTGAATTCTGCATGGCCTTGCCTGGAGCCAAAGGATTGGGAGGTGACCAGTGGAGGACCAAGAGTAGGCTTCTGGAAGAATTGGCCTGACTAAGGATGCCAGAGAGAGACAGTGCCTGAGATGGAATCCACTATAGGGAGGCAGGTGGGTCGCTTGGGCTTGGCCAGAGGGATTGTGCTTTAACCTTCCTTTCTCTGGGCTACCCTCAAGACTTGGAAAGCCATGTGCCAGGGGACTAACCAACCCTTCTGTGGTTGGAAAAGCTGCCCTGTGTCACTGCAGACACCGGCTGGGGTGCATCAGAGTTACACATCCCTAAGGGCAGGTCCATACTCACCGCACGGGTCGACACGGTGAGTTCGACTTCTCCGAGTTCGAACTATCATGTCTAATCAAGACGCGATAGTTCGAACTCCCCGCGCGCTCCGGTCGACTCCGGAACTCCACCACCGCGAACGGCGGTGACGGAGTCGACGGGGGAGCCGCGGAGTTCGACCCCGACGCGTCTGGACGGGTAAGTAAGTCGAACTAGGGTACTTCGAGTTCAGCTACGCTATTCGTGTAGCTGAACTTGCGTACCCTAGTTCGACCCCCGCCCTTAGTGTAGACCAGGCCTGAGAGGACGTCTGGCTCAGTTGGCCTCACTGGCCAGAGCTCACCAGATGAGGCAGGAAGACTGGAGCCCAGAGGCAAGTGAGGTTGTGTGGCCGGCCCTGGAGGAAGAGTGGGACCCCCTTGGGGGCCTGGTCCACTGAGCAGAGTCCCCCAAAGCATTGGTTCCCAACGTTTTTCTCTGCCGTGGCACACCTTGATACCATCATGTGACTCCCGTAGCGTCAAGTTCACATGACTGTGGTGTAACATTGCGTCTATCATAGGCCACTCTTAATTTTGACTCATGAATATTCAGGAACCAATCCAGAACGAGGCTAGTAGGGTTAAAATCAAAACAAACATGGCAGCTAGTGTTAGATCGCGATCTGTTGTTTGTGCCAGAATTAACATTTTCAGACAGTGGAAACTAACATTAAAGCTAAATATAAGAACTCTGGACATAAGCATGCCCAGTGGAGACAGCGACATGCCCTTGAGAATAATGTTTGGAGATGACAAGCAATTAATAGTTAAGCATTTCTGCTCATTCCCAAAATAGTCTTCCCAAGTGCATGTCACTTTCTCCACTGTTTTTAATGCGATATAATTACTTACAATGCCGTTCCAGGTCTGGCTCGTTCCAGCTATTACCCTAAGTCAAATATAAATTTAAAACTTAGGCTTGAATTCTATGTCTTTTTTTATGTGCATCATCATCAAAGGCTCATTGCAACACATTGCATTCATCAGGGCACGTCCGTCTGTGTTTACTTTTTCTCCCTTAGCCTCACTTTGGGGAATGGAATGTGAGCTCTGCATAGTATTTGAAAGAGGCCTCGTCCGGGGAGCAAACGTACAGACTGCCATCCAGCTCCAACGCTCATTAGAATACAAGAGAAGGTTTTTTGTTCTCACATGTAGTTTTTCAAAAAATTCCACAGCCCACCTGCCAGCACAGCAGTGTGCCATGGCACACCGGTCGGGAAACACTGCTCCAAGGGACTGTGGAAAAGCCAGGGTGTAACGCCGACCCTGTGGATCCATGACAGAGGACAAATGGAAACAGCACCACTGTTAATGCTCTGTCACCGCCAGGCATTTTAGCAGAGCCATTCAGTGAACAAGGGGATGGGGTGGAGCTGGAGTAGTGAAGGACTGGGTGGTCTCCCCCACTCCAATCTAGCCACCGGTGGGAAGGGGGGATTTCCCTGACTTGGGGCAGTAGCAGGAAGGTGGGCACTTAGGAGCAGGAAGGTGGGCTCATGGGCTGGGCTGGAGGCGGAGACCAGCACAGCACAGCAGCAAAGGCGAGCTGCCGGGACAGTCTGATTGGGAGTGAGGGGAGATTATCTGGGATCCCAGCTGGGGAGCAGGGCCTGGCCTAGTCAGAGCCTTAGCAGCCCCCAATGGGGTTGCCAACTGGGCATTCAGGCCCTGCCCCCTGGCAACGCACTGTGAGGGAGAGGAGCCAGCAGAGGGGCAGGCAGACCCAGAGGGAGGGGTCTTCTTAGAAAGGCCCATAAGGGAGTCGTGAGGGAACTTCCTGCTGACAAAGAAGGGGAGTCACCAGCTGTCAAGAAGCGGGGATCCATTTGGAGCTGCTCTGTCCCCCTGGAGGCTGGAACGGCGACGGTGATGGGGAGTGAGGACCCCCCTCCCCCAGGCCTTGTTAGCGGGAGGACAACATCATCACAAACTCTGAGAGAGACACAATGTGGGATCTGGAGTGAGCGAATACCAGTGCCTCCCTCTGCACATCCGGCACAACACAGCCTGACTGCACTGTCCTGTGCATCCCACTCCTCCACCCCCTGGACTGTACCCCCAGCCACGGCTCCCTCTACCAGGCTTCAGGATGCTGCAGCCCACCCCAAGCAAGTGGAGCTTCCGCAGCAGGGGGCACGGGGCTGCAGGGGGGGCTGTGGAGAGCAGGGTGAGGGCTTGGAGCAGCCAAAGGGCAGGAATCATGCCCCTGGGAGGCAGAATGCTGGGGGGAGATTGTCCCCTCCACCCCCCAGCCATCACTGCCCCTCCTCTCATCTGCCCCTCCCCAGTCCTAGCTCTGGCTCCCTCCTCTGCTCCAGCCAATCCCACAGCAGGTAGCTCTGCCCCAGGCACCACCCACCCCAACCCTGTGAAAAAACAGCCCTCCTGGGGCTGCAGAAAGTGGGGCTGAGCCTCACCCTGTTCTGGAGGGGGTCGGGGGTGGTTTTTTAGCCCAGAGCCCTAGACCCTATAGCTCTGGGTTAAGGGCCCAGCACACAACTAAACACAAGAGGGAGAGCACAGACAGGACTGGGGGCGGGGAGTGTCACAGGAAGACACTGGCAGGGAGCCGGGCTGGCTCTACCACTTTTGCCACCCCCAGCAAAAAAAAGCTGCTCGGACTGCGGAAGCAAAAAAAACAAAAAACAAAAAAAACAAAAAAAAAACACCGCTCGAACTGTGCCACCCCAAGAATGGACAGAATGCTGCCCCTTAGCATGTGCCGCCCCAGGCATGTGCTTCCTCCGCTGGTGCCTTGAGCCGGCCCTGGCAGGAAGAGAAGGGGGAGGTCTCTGCAAGGATAAGTCCTTGCTGCGGGGGCAGAGGAGGTATCCCCAGGGCTCAATGTGGAGGAGGTGGGGGGTCTCTGGCATCAGTGGGTGGAAGGCAGGTTCCCAAAGGTCAATGCAGTCAGTGGGGGGAGGGGAGTCCCTGGAGTCAATGGGTGGGGGCTGCAGAGCATCTCTCACCGTCAAAGTCCACATGGCCGTCCCCATTGAGGTCAACATCGCGCAGGATCTCCTCCACCTCCAGCAGCGGGATCTGCTCCCCCAGCAGGGCCAGGAGGGCGTCCTTCAGCTCTGTGCTGCTGATCTCCCCATCCCTGTTCCTGTCCAACTGGGGGTGGGGGGGAGGAAGAGAACGGGGTGAGTGTGGAATGGCCCGGCTGGATGGGTGCCAGCCACATCCTCGCCCTGCTCCCCCTCCCCCGTGAGCCCATGTTCCCCCTTCTTCCTACACCCCCATACCTCACGGAAGGCAATCTTGAGCTCACACCCCCCCACCATGTGGGATGTCTCCTCATGCAGCTTCGGCCCCATCATCTCCACAAAGTCCTCAAAGTCCACGCGCCCACCCACTGCGGGAGAGACACGGAGATCAGTGCCCAGCCCCCGCAATGGAAGTCGAGTGAGGGGGGGGGTCTCTCTGGTGCTGGAGCAGGTCCCACGGGGGTAGCAGTGTGAGGGGAGGGGGGTGCCCAAGGTGAGTGCCTGGGCTCCCAACCATGCTTCTTTTTCCCCTGAGGTAAACCAGGCTCCCCGCTTTACACTGGGCTTCAGCCCCTCCCTTTGCAGTTTGCACTCGCCGGATGCTCTAGCTTGCACATAATCATCAGTGAGATCAGCTGCTTTTTTGATAGAATCCAGAGGCTTATCCCAAATGGCTTGCCTGATCTCTTCAGAACAACATGCTCAGGAACTGTTGCTGGGTGAAGAGATCAAACAACTGGTCCTAATTCTCTGCCTCTGTCCCCTTGGCCCATTTTCTCCTCAAATCCCACTATTTATACACACATTCCCTATAACTCATCTTGTCATTTGTTCTGAGGCCTCACCATTTCATCTAAATGCTTCAGGAGTAATTCACATCCTTTGCAATGCACCCTTTTTAAATTCATCATATTTCAAAGCTTGGTCAATTGGCATCTCATTAAATACATCCAATGCTTTACCCGAGAGCTTAGTAATCAACATTACGTTGTTCTTCTGCTCTGGACCTTTATGGACTTCACAGAGCCTTTCGAAAGTGGTAAGGAATTCCTTAATATGGTCCACTCCTCTGTATGCAGGGCACAGCTTATCCCAGCTGGGTGTCCCTTGGGGAGAGAGAGCACCTGTGGGTTGGGGGAATCTGTCCATGCCTTTCCTGCTCTTTCAGCTCCATCACTCATTGGTAGGCAGCCGCTTCCAGTTCCAGGGCCCACCAATGTGCTTCTTTGGCTCTTCGCTCCACTTCTCATTTTGGGTATTCACACTTGCTCTCTCATTGTTCAGCTTCCCATTCTGGTGTCCTCGTGCTGCTTGCTCAGCATCTCTTGTCAGAGCTTCTTCCTCCTTTTCCAGGCTAGCCAGCTCTTCTTTGCCATTGTTTCACTGTCACTCATTTGAAACTTCCTTTGTTCTATTTCCACACCCAAAATAAACAGAAAATAATCAAACTGTATCCATTCTTTGATTTGTACTTGGGCATCACTTACAACTATTATACAAAAAAATGGCCAAACAGACCAATGGTCCATCTAGCCCAGTATCCTGTCTGCCAACAGAGGCCAATGCCAGGTGCCATGGAGGGAATGAACAGAACAGGGCAATTATCCAGTGAGCCATCCCCTGTCATCCAGTCCCAGCTTTTGGCAGTCAGAGGCTAGGGACACCCAGCGCATTGGGTTGCACCTTTGCCCATCCTGGCTAATAGCCATTGATGGACCTATCCTCCATGAACTTATCTAGTTCTTTTTTGAACCCTAGTATAGTTTGGCCTTCACAACATCCTCTGGCAAAGAGTTCCACAGGTTGATTGTGCATTGTGTTTGTTCTAAACCTGCTGCCTCGTTTTTGGGGTGGAATGACCAGAACTGCACACAGTAGTCAAGATGTGGGCACACTACAGATTTTACCAGTGCTTGAAGTGCAAACCCCAGTCAGATAGCAAGCTGTGTGTGTAAATCTTGTTTGACTACACCAGTGTGATGCTTGGGGGTTCAACCCAGATCAGTAAGGGGTTTTGTCACCACCTGCCCTATAACCCTGTTGTGCAGCTTTGAATAAGTGCCCTAACACCAGCAATGGGTATAACCAGGGCCTCCGGCACATCATCTCCCAGAGCCCTCTTCCCCACAGCATTCTCCCTTATGGAGTTCAGGGGGTGGGGCCCTGGAACAAGGAGGGGGCGGGATTTCTCTCAGGACCCACATCCCCAGACTGGTGATTAATGAGGCGCAGGAGCGGATTTACCATGAAACAACCCATGCGGTGGCATGGGGCCACCAATGACAGGGAGGCTCCCAAAATGCAGGACAAATCTCATCTGACAACCTGCCCCCAAGTCCCAGCCAGCAGCGCAGCAAGGTTCAGGCAGGCAGGCTGCCTGCATGCCGTGGTCGGTGGCCCCACTCCTGGAAGTGGCCAGTTGCTGGCATGTCTCTGCACGCCCCTGGTCGGGGGAGGTGGCTCTGTGCGCTGCCCCTGCCCCAGGCAGCAGATGGAGACCCACTGCCCCCCTCTTCCCAAGGGGCATGCAGAGACGTGCCAGCAGCAGGGCTAAGGCAGCTCGCTGCCCTCTCTGCCTTCCTCCCTCCCTCCACGCTGCGCCACTCCCGGAAACAGCCGGCATGTCCCTGCGACTCCTGGGGGGGGGGTGTCTTCACACGCTGCCCCCGTCCCCAGTGCCAACTCCGCAGCTCCCATTGGCCAGGAACTGCGGCCAATGGGAGATGCAGGGGCGGTGCCTGCAGGCAACAGCACGTGGCGACCCCCAGCCCCCTCTTTCTAGGAGCCGCTGCCAGAGGGGGGTGTGTGCTGGTCACTTTGGGAGCCGCGCAGCCTGAGGTAAGTGCCACCTCCTTGCCCCCTCCTACACCCCAACCCCCTGCCCCAGACCAGATCCCCACCCAGCACCCAAACTTCCTCCCAGGGCCTGACCCCTCACTCCTCTTGCACCCAAATCCCCTCCCCCAGCCCAGAGCTCACACCCTCACCCACTTCCACACCCTAACTCCCTGCCCCAGCCCAGATCCCCACCCAGCACCCAAACTCCCTCCCAGAGCCTGACCCCCAAACCCAACCCCCTACCCCAGCCCAGAGCCCCACCCAGCACCCAAACTCCCTCCCAGAGCCTGACCCCCACATCCCCTACTGAACCCCAACCCCTTGCCCCAATCAAGGTACCTCACTTTATTTTCATTTACTTCCCATTACTTATAATATAGGAGGATGAAGAAAAAAAGAATGAAAAACTGGGGAAGGGGGAGATAAAAGAGAATGTTCTTTTTCTTGGCTTGTTCCTGAGGGGTCCCCCGAAAATGAAGCTGTGCACAAGGCCCCACTAACTCTAAATCCACCACTGATGAGCTGACACTCAGATGCAGCAAGGATGGGGATGGGGGTGCTGGAGTACAGTGAGGTTCAGAGATCCTTATATATCCCATTACTCCCCTCACCCCAGAGGAGACCCCAGAACTTGCCCTGTCCAGGGCCCATCCTCCCCTCCACCTCGGCTGTCCTAGGAGACCAGCTAGTGGTTGCTGTGGTGGTGAGTTCTCATCCTCCCCTCCAGGGACCACACACCCAAAGCCCTGCACCCTCATGCCCAGCCTTGCTCTGCCCTGGCATCCTGTCCAGACCTCCCTGGGCGACGGGGCCAGCCCTGCAAGAACCTCTCAGCTAGGGTAACTGTGCCCTGGGGGTTACGGCACTTGACTGGGCCTCAGGAGGCCTGGGTTCAAGCCCAGCTCAGCCAAAAACTCCCTGTGGGACCTTGGGCAGGTTCCTGTATCTCTCTAGGCCTCGGTTCTCCAGGTGCACAGGGGAGCCAGGGTTGCCATGGGTATGGGTAGTAGCACACTAGATCAGTGGTTCTCAAACTATTTACCATGGGGGCCACATATGCAGCTCCCTAGGTGTTATGTGGGCCACTTCCACACAACATATATACTACCTATATGGCTGTGAGGATGTCACATGGGCTGTGGCTGTGTGCTGATTGGGCCGCAAGCAGCCTGCGGGTTGAGAACCACTGCACTAGATACTACTATCAGCCTGGCCCTTCCAGTAGGGTAGGGCTCAGCCCAGAACTGCATATTGCATGTGGGTTCTAGCCAGCCTCCCGTGCCTTGCAGTCTGCTCTGCTCTCATCATGCCCATGGATTCCTGGCTGGAGGCCACAGAGGATTCTGGATCTGTGCTTATGGGATCCCTTACTCTGCAGATGCCAGATAAGGAGCTGCTTCTGTCACCTTACTATCTCGTGTGGCAGCTACTCTCTCTCCTGAGCTTAGCATATTCCCCTCCCAGCTACAGTGATAAGGGGAAACCACTAATAGATAGAGCCAGGCTGTTGTGCGGCTGCTTCCTCTTGCACATCTGATAAACCCCACTGGCACTTGTTCTAGGTGGCTGATAAGCTGTTCATTGCCCCGGTTAGCTGGCCTTAACAGATCTTGGCTTTTTCTGTTGAGCTGAATTTTTGACTGGGATAGGAGATGCCAGATAGGCTGGCTAGGGAGGGGGCCCAGGGGAGCCAACTCAGGTCACTCAGTTAGGGTGAACTGCAAAGAATGGTGCAGACAATCCCCAAAGTTGGTGGATATTCCAATACTTAGATTTACCAAAACAGCCCAAAACAGCTTCTATAATCTCACTGGTTACCCGGAAGTCAACAACATAGTTCCCTTAAATTAACCCAGCCTCAGGCCTCCACCTAGATACCCAAGTCAGATATGATGAGGATTTCTGAAAATCTTATACACCATATAAAAAAGCTCTACCAATCCCAAAGGATCAGACACATTACCTTCCAGGTTAATGAATATTCCAGATCTTACCCAAATACACACTTACAGCCAATTCTAATTAACTAAACTAAAATTTATTTTAAAAAAGAAGAGAATGGTTAAAAGATCAGTATACATACAGACGAGTACAATTCTTGAGATTCTGATTCATAGCAGAGATGACGAGCTTTGTAGCTGCAAAGAGTTTTTTCAGAATTAGTCCGTAGGTTATAGTCCAGTGTTTATAGTCAGGATGGTCCAGTCAGGACTGGGATCTCAGTCCTTGGGATTGGTAGAACTTTTTTACATGATGAATAGGATTTTCAGTAATCATCATCATATTTGACTTAGTTCTGTCTCATTATCTATTTCTTTCTTAACGGTTCCTAACAATCTGTTAGCTTTTTTTGATTACTGCTGAATGGCTTGATGGCTTGGGTGGTGGCAGCATCTACCCAGCCAAGGTCAGAGAAAAGCTGTAACCTTGGGAGTTTAATACAAGCCTGGAGTCGTCAGTGTTAATTTTTGAATCCTTGCGGGCCCCCACCTTCTGCACTCAGAACGCCAGAGCGGGGAATCAGCCTTGACACCCCTCTTCCTCAGCAACAGAGAGCTTTTCTGGCAATGAGACCATGTGTCAGCGCCCAGCCTGTCTGCTCTCCTGGCAAACTCCTCAAGAGGCTGCCAGTCCAAACCTTGACTTGCTGGTAACAATCAATCCACCCCAGTTCCTGCGTTCCCCAGGGATGTCTCCCTGCAGCGTCCAGTCCCTCTCGCGGGACACTCACTGAAACCACTATGTTTTCTGCCTGTAGAGAGACAGAGCACACATCAGCCTCATAGGTTAGCTGGGGACTCACACCTACATTGGTACAACAGCCCTGAGATGGTTTATGGGAAAATGAAGATTAAGTTAAAGAGCAGAGGGTTAAGTCAGGGGTTCCCACTCTGTGGGATGCGACACAGTCCTGGGAGGTCTGCCGGCAAGGGTGGAGATGGGGGATGGGGCATGTAGGGGCATTGCCCCTCCTCCAAACTACCCTGGCCCTTCAGCACAGCTCCAGGGCACACAGCCCTCTCCACCTGCCCTGCCTGACAGAGCCTGCCTGGAGACCATGTGTGGGGGGAGTTTGAGGGGAACGGCCTGGAAGAAAGGGATTTTACAGGGTGGGAAGCTGGGGTCGGGGGAAGCAGCAGAGGTGCAGCTGGAAAGTTTCCTCCTCCCTTCCTCAGCATCTGGCTTGCAAGCAGAAGTGCCAGTAAGTGAGCCACAGGGAGAGAGGGCCCATATCTGCCAATAGTGGAGGGGGGGCAGCATGAGGGCAGCCAGCTTCAGCAGTGTCATTGAGCATGCTCACTCCATGCCCCCACATGCATCACCGCGCCTATTGCAGTTGTACCGGTGGGTGTCAGGGAAATAATTTGGGGAGCCCTGCTTTTAGTGATACTACACAAGAGGAAAAGACAGGGCATGGGGACAAAAAACAAAACAAAAAAAAACCCAAAACAAACCCGCTTCCTAGGGTCCAAACCTTTGTTTTGGCCAGTCGCAATCTTTGTCTAAGCAGTTTTCTTACTCACACCAGGTTGCCAGCATCTCTAGCCCCACAAGCTAATGGCTCCAACTTTCACAGGCTCTGAAGGCGCTTTACCCTACGCCCCTGAAGAGATGGATAACTAGGGGGTCTTTCTCCTTCTTTTTCTAGTCCAGTAAACATTTTACAAGTATTCTTTGGAGGGTTCTCCCCCATGTGTGTGTCTTCCTATGGATTTCCCATCCCCCTGCTACCTCATATATAATTGGGGCTTCTATTGTTTAGGGTCCACAATGACCCATGTCCATTAGAGACAGGGAGACAGCTGCCCTCCCTGCCTGCCTGCGGGAAAATCGGTTTCTCCCTTTATTTGGTCACAGACTTTAAAGCTTAATGTCCATGAGTATCCATGATTCCACATGCAGTGATATTACAGACTGTGACCCGAGATGCCTAGAGTAGCCCACACTGAAAATGCCAGGGTCAGGGCAGGCAGCCAAAACTGGTGGTTCACAGTGACGTTAGATTCACCAACCTGTCACAAACTGCTCCTGATTCCCCCACACTGCTTATCAAGAAGCTGCAAAAAAGAAATCACACAGCTCCCTTTATTGCATTCCAGTTCTCTGGCTCATAGATCCGGTAAAGCGAGAAGTTACTTAAAACTCTATTCATTATATAAAATGTTAGTCTGATTCCAAAAGGGCAAGCTGCATTACCAGATCAAACTGATAAGATATTAAACTGATAAGTATTACCCAAAATACCACACTGCCAGCCAATCCTTTAGTACCTAAAACCGAAGGTTTTATTATAAAAGGAAAGAACGAGAAGAGAGTTGTTAAATGGTCAAAGCAATCAGATATAGACATATGACTTCAGAGTCCATATATCAGGTTTTTAAGCAGCATTGGTGAGTTTGCTGTATTGTAAAGTCCCTCTGGAACACATCGAAAGCTTGGATGGGTCTATAAGTCCTTTGTCCAAAACTTCAGTTTGTAGAGAAGTTGTTCCAGAGGTGAGACGCAGGATTGAAGACAAAATGGATGCGATGCTGCTGCCTTTGTCATGTGGCTTGTGCATCCTTTGTCCCAGACACAAGCTCACTGCATATGGGCATGGAAAAGTGTTTGCAGTTCCCTGTTCACAGGCATGTCCCCAGGGGCGGCTCTAGGAATTGCCATGCCCCAAGCAGGGCGGCGCGCCACGGGGGGCGCTCTGGTGGTCGCCGGTCCCGCGGCTCCGGTGGACCTCCCGCAGACGTGCCTGCGGAGGGTCCGCTGGTCCCGCGGCTCCAGTAGACCTCCCACAGGCACGTCTGCGGGAGGTCCACCGGAGCCACGGGACCAGCAGACCGTCCGCAGGCACGTCTGCGGGAGGTCCACCGGAGCCACGGGACCAGCAGACCGTCCGCAGGCACGCCTGCGGGAGGTCCACCGGAGCCGCTTGCCGCCCTCCTGCGGCATGCCGCTCCAAGCGCATGCTTGGCGCGCTGGGGTCTGGAGCCGGCCCTGCATGTCCCTACATGTTCTGCTGACTCATAGGCTTGATAGGCCATCCAGCGGGCTGGATAGTGCTGATGCTAATCTGTCTGGGAGTGTGACCCAGATACACAGCACAAGTTTGAGATATATCACATATTTGCACTCATGAGACAAAGATGATACATATGGTGAAAAAGTTCCTCCTCTACCTTGGTGGGTCCTGCGCTTTTTGGCAGATTTGCTCACCTCAGAGATTTACCCTGTGGATCAGGAAACAGGCTAGAGACCTTCCCCTCTGGTAGAAACCACAGTCCAGGTCAATTTCTCCTGTGTTTGAGGTTGGGAGGAACCTGGGCCCACCCTCTACTCCAGGTTCCAGCCCAGGGTCCTGTGGATTGCAGCTGTCTAGAATGCCTCCTGGTACAGTTGTACAACAGCTACAACTCCCTAGGCTACTTCCCCATGGCCTCCTCCCAACACCTTCTTTGTCCTCACCACTGGACCATCCTCCTGATGTCAGATAACGCTTATACTTCTGTCCTCCAGCACTATGCCTACTCACTCTCAGCTTCTCATGCCTCTTACTCCCAGCTCCTCTCACACACACCTCCTCTCCCCTGACTCTGTTTGGCCTGACTGGAGTGAGCCCTTTTATAGCATCAGAGGGGCCTTAATTAGAGTCAGGTGCTTACCAGCCTCACCTGACTCTTAGAGGGTTAATTGGAGTCAGGTGTTCTCATTAGCCTGGAGCAGCCCCTGCTCTGGTCACTCAGGGAACAGACACCTGCTTTTCCAGTGGCCAGTATCTCTCTCATCTACTCCTCTGCTGTAGAGAGAAGGAGGGAGAGGGCTGCTGCTGCTGTTCCTGCTGGACACTGGGCCCTTGCTACTGCTGCTGCCCCAGCTGCTCCCCTGACTGGGCTAGACACCACCACCCACCCCCTTTCTCTGCTACCTGCTTGCTGGCTGGCTGGCTAGTGAATCCCCCACCCTTAGTTGCTGCTGTTACTCCAACTGTAGACCCTTGGGGGGGGGGGGCTGCTGGCCTGCTCCCCAGAGAAGGGGAATGCAAGACCCCCAGCTCCAGCCCTTGTTGTAGAGGATACCACCACCACCACCACCTGAGCGGGGTCCCTCCTGCCTGGCCACCAGACTGTCACCTGGAGCTGCTGTGTTTGCTGCTGGGGAGCTGCTGGAGCCCTGAGGAGGTGAAGAAAAGGATCGCCTGCTGCTGGGGGAACACACAGAGGCTCTGAAGACCACCGTGGAGCGGGCTCTTAAGGACTGAGTATTTTTTGAACTGTGCTCTTGTGGTGGGGGTTTGGACTGTGTTTGAGAGGACACTGGAGGTGTGGTGTGGAGCCTGCCCCCGGTCCATCCGTGTCCCCCTTCACCCCCATTGTTGCCCCCTCCATCACCTCCGCTGGCTGTTTTCCATCTGCCTCGACCTCCTGCCTCTGGGACTGAGCTGCTCGCCTGGCTTGCCGCACCCACTTCCACCGTTTGGGCCTGCAGCAGCAGCCAGCAAAACATTGACTTTTTGCACAAGTGTTTGTGGGCGCACCCCCTGGACTGACCCCCTCTCCTTTGCAACAGGCCCCCCCAACTTTATCCTTTGCTACCTCTCCCATTTGCCCCTGCAGCCTTTGCCCCCCCCCCCACCTCAGCTCCGGGTTGTTTGTCTGCCCCGCCCGTTTCCCTCTGCAGCCCTGACTGTCCTGCCCCAGTCCTGAAGCCAGACCCTTGGTCCCTCCGCCCCATTCCCAGTTCGATTCTTTTTCTCCTACCCCGTGGTTCCCCAAGCCCTGATTAGCCCCGCCCGCGTGCTTGTACCCCTCCCCTGTTTAAGTTTACCCTTGTTCACTGCACTCCCTTATGCCATTATCGCCCCCAATCCCCTAGTGCAGCTAGAGGAGCCGGAATTCCCCTCTGAGTCAGTGACTGACACCCTCCCCCCTCCTCAAGTCCTTGATAGCTCCCCACGCCCATTTAGCCCTCCCCTTCTGGTGCTCTCCTCCCCTGCCTGCAGCCTAGTGGGGAGGGGTGGTTGCCTCCTCTCCCTCCCCTCCCTGTTTGTCCCCCTCCCCACTCTCATTATGGCGGGGGACACGGCGGGGGGGACTTCTCACGATGCTCCCACTGCCCCTCGTCCACCTGCCCCCGCGTCCATTCCTCAAGCCTCTACGTCAACCACCGCTGCCGGTCCACCTGCTACCGCCCCCGCTGGGGCGCCGGCAGCAGCGAGTACCGGGGAGACCTTCACTGCTCCCATGTCCCTTGCCCCTTCCGATTCGGGGGGAGGCCCCGTGGCCGGCGGGAAAGGTCAGAGAAGAAAGAAGGGTAAGGGCCCCGCTAAAAAATCTGGGTCCTCCATGGCAGGGGCTACCTCCACTGCCACAGCCCCGCTACCGGCTGCGGCATCCCTCCCCGCTGCTCCCTTCAACAGCTCTGTGGGTGCCCCTCCCCCAACCCCCAGGGCATACGCCCAGGTGGCGTCGGCCCCCCTGCCTGCTGCTACTCCTCCGGCCACCGCTTCCACTACCATCTATAGTGGCCGGGGCCCCTTCCCCACCTTGAACAGGAAGCATGGCATCCGTTGCCTCCTGGTGTCCACCTCACCCCACGTGGAGACCTACGTGCGGGCGCTGGCGAGGGTGGTGGGGCCCACGGCCATCGTGGCGGCCTCCAAAATGTACGGAAGGGTAGTCTTCTTCCTAGCCTCAGAGGCCGCCGCCCAGGAGGCGGTAGAGATGGGCCTGGCGGTGGGGGGCGTGTTCGTCCTCCTGGAGCCGTTGGAAGACCTGGTGGTCTGCTTAATCCTGACCTCCGTCCCTCCCTTCCTGCCCAATGCCGCCCTGCTGCCTGCCCTCTCTACCCTGGGGCACCCTATCTCTGTACTCAGCCCTCTCCCGTTGGGCTGGAAAGACCCTTCCCTCCGTCACGTTCTCTCGTTCCGCCGGCAAGTGCAGCTTCAACTGCCGCTGGCGGTGCATGATGGAGAGGCGCTCGAGGGGTCCTTCTTGGTCTCTGTACAAGAGTTCACAGTGGTTCGACCCTCTCCAGGGCAGAGGGGAGCCACGCCGGCTCACTGCACCCCGATGGGTCCGGGGGATTAGTCCGGCCCGGGGTCTCCCTCGGTAGCCCTTGCAGGAGTCGGCTGAAATGTGGTTAGTCTGGGCCTGGCTCCGGCGGGCCAACAACCACTGAGTCAGGAGGCTCAGGACCTCAGGCAGGGCTGAGCCACAATAATAATTAAGCCCGGCTCTAGGTCAGGGCAGGGCAACAAACGCTGGGTCCAAGTGCTCTGGCCCTCAGGCAGGGCTGAGCAGTAATAATAGTTTTAAGCCCAGCCCTAGGTTAGGGTGGGGCAACAAACGCTGAGTCAGAGGTGCTCAGGCCCACAGGCAGGGCTGAGCAGTAATGATAGGCTTCGGCCTCCTCAGTCCAGGGAGAGGGGGAGTCTGCCACCCAGGAGTTGGGTGGCAGTGGGGACGCAGGCCCCCACCACTCCACTGCATCCCAGCCCGGGGCCTTAGCAGCGGCTGAAGATCCGGTGCGTAGTCAGTGGGGATCCTGGTCACAACACACCGACATAGGCTCTGGTAGTGTTACAGCCAGATTGGGGTCGGCTGCCCCCGGGCCACTTCCACACTCCCCCTCGGGCCCTACCTGGGTCCTGGCGTTGGCCTCTGCGGGCTCCAGGAGCATGGGTTCGTCGTGGCAGGAGTTGGATGGCAGGTCCGGCTGCTCCCCCGGATAATGGGTGCAGGGTAGGTCCGGCTGCTCCCCAGATATTGGGCACAGGGTAGCTCCGGCAACTCCTCCAGATAGCGGGCACAGGGCAGCTCCGGCAGCTCCCCCGGGTAGCGGGCACAGGGCAGCTCCGGCAGCCCTGGGCAGCCACCTCGAGCCGCAGGAGTTTCCCAGTCTCGGGCCCCACTAGGGACATCTGCTCTCTCCGGCGGCTGGGCTCCTACTGAGCTCTAAGGGCCGGCCTTTATAGTTCCGGGTCGCCGCCTGACCCTTTGAGGGGCGGGCTCAGATCTCCCTAGCTCCGCCCACTCTGGCCTCCGAGTGGGCTCTTCCTCCTCCGGGGTGGAGGGGAGCCACACTGCCTCACTACAGTCCCCTACCAGGGAGCCCGCTACCGGGTGCATTATTCTACACAAGAGGCCCAGTGCTAACTTTGCCGGGTGATGTAGCAGGGGAAGCGGGGCAAGCGGAAGGCTCAGGCCCCGTTCCATCCTTCAGATTCGGAGACCCCCCGGAAGAGCAGGAAGGGGGGCACGGATGCCGAGCCTTCCGCTTTGCCACCTGACAACACCCATTCGTTGGTGCCAGCTGGGGACAACGTGGCAGCACCGGAAGGTAATATCGCCCCTCCTCCGGAGTCCCTTCCTATGGAAGCCCCCAATGGAGCCTCTCTCGCCCCCTTACCATCCGAAGCCCCTGCGAGCACCGAGGTGAGCATCGCTTCGGGCACTGGCGGGGAGAACCCTGGGGTGGTGGAAGGTGATCTCCCCTCCATCTATGAGGAGATTGAGGCCCTGGGTCTGATCCCGGTCACCCCGGGGGAGGACGACCCTCTGCCAGCGGGCCTCGATCTGAGTGACCTCACCCCAGTTCCCCGTTCCCCGTGTTCCCTTCCCCTAACTGCTGCTTCCGCTCCTGCCTCTGAGGATCCCCTGGAGTCTTCCATCTGCCCAGCCGCAGGTGGCACCCCGCTGACGGCCGCCGAGGCTATTGAGGTGACGGCCGGTGCCACGCTGCCAGGACCCGATTCCCCTGGGGTATCCCTCTTAGGTGTGGGGCAACCGACCTCCTTCCCGGGCAGGGACCCCACTGATGACCATCCATCTCCAGATGCCGTGGCTGCCACATCAGCCATAGTGGCTGAGCCCGGCATCGTTAAGGGTCCCCTTCCCATTCCCCAGATTCCTGAGCCAGACCGAGAGGGGCCGCCTTCCAATGGCCCACCTACTGGGGCTCGGGATCCTGCCTTTGCCCCCCTCCCCAATTCTGTTCCTGATCCCTGCCCTGACCCTACTCCTGAACCCTGCCCTGTCTTTGATGCCAGCCCCGTCCTTATTCCCTCCACCTCCCGTGATGCCAATGCCGCCCCTGGGCCTGACTCCTTTCATATCCCACAGGATACCTCCCAGGGAGCGGCCTTTGTATTTCCCTGTCCCAACCCACCAGGGGCTGCTGTTTTCCCTCCACCGCCCCCTGTTGAACTGGGGAGCGGGGCAGGCAACGTGGCGTCAGACCATTGGATGCCACGTCGGGGGTCTGCCCCCTGCCTGCCCACTTTGGTGGGCCACAGGGCTGTGACAGGGGCCCCGCTGGGGGACAGTCGTGGATCTTTAACCCCGCCCCCACATACGCTGAGAGAGGAGCTGCGGGAGTTCCCAGAGGACATCCGTGGCTCCCGTAACAAGGTCCACCTTGCGCTCCAGTGGTGGGGGGATTTCCATCAGATCCTCCAGGTCGCGAGGGCCCTCATGGGGGAGGGTAAGAGGACTGGGAAGCAGGCCGCCGCGGCCTACCAGCAGGTCCACCTCTTCCATGACTCTTTACTCACCTACAGGGTAGGTCATGGGTTGCTGCGTGGCCCGATGGAGTCCGTGGGCGTGTCTGCTGGCGAGGATCCTCCCCAGCCCTCCTCATGGCACCGATCATCTTTGCAACATTAAACACCCGGGGCTATAGCCAGGTGCTCTCCTTCCTTCGAGAGGGGGTGTACTCTGTCGTCTTCCTGCAGGAGACCCATACGGATCCGGCCGCTGAAGCTAGCTGGCGGCTGGAGTGGGGGGACAGGGTCTACTTTAGCCACCTCTCGGTTCGCACGGCTGGAGTGGCAACCCTGTTCTCCCCCGACCTATGGCCCGAGGTGCTGGGGGTCGCCGAGGAGCATGGAGGAGCTTGTGGTCAATCTTGTCAACATTTATGCCCCGACATCGGGCCCGGAGAGGTTGCATTTTTATCAGCAGGTGTCAGCCTTCCTCTGCTCCTTCGATCCTCGCGAGTGCCTGGTCCTGGGCGGGGACTTTAACACCATCCTCAAGGAACGGGACCGCTCAGGGACCGAGCAGTGCCTGGCCACTGCAAATGTCCTCCAGGAGATCGTCGAACGTCACTCCCTGGTGGACGTCTGGCACGACCACCACCCAGACGACATCTCGACGTTCACCTTCGTCTGGGTGGAGGCCCATCGGTCATGCCACTCCTGGCTGGACCGCATCTACTTGTCACGTCTCCACCTTTCAGGGGCACACTCCTCCAGCATTCAGCTGGTCCCTTTCTTGGATCACCACCTTGCCACCGTGACGGCCTCTCTCTGCGCGGAGAGGCCGGGGCCGGCCTATTGGCACTTTAATAATAGTTTGCTGGAGGATGCGGGCTTCGTGGCGTCCTTCCGGGAGTTCTGGCTAGCCTGGCGAGGGCAGAGGCGAGCCTTTCCCTCAGCGCGGCGGTGGTGGGACCTGGGGAAGGTGCGTGCCCGGCTCTTCTGCTGCGACCTACACCCGGGGCGCCAGCCGACAGAGGGATGCGGCAATAGAGCAGTTGGAACGGGAGGTCTTAGAGCTGGAGAGGCGTCTGGCCGCCAGCCCCGAGGATCCATCCCTCTGCGGAGCGTGCCGGGAGAAGCAGGAGGAGCTCCGGGCCCTCGAGGACCATTGAGCCTGGGGCGCCTTTGTTCGATCCCGCATCCGCCTCCTTCAGGAGATGGATCGCGGCTCCTGCTTCTTCTACACCCTGGAGAAAAAGAGGGGGGCCAAGAAGCACGTCACCTGCCTCCTGGCGGAGGACGGCACCCCCCTCACGGATCCGGCGGAGATGTGCGGGAGGGCCAGGGCCTTCTACGTGACTCTTTTCTCCCCGGATCCGACTGATCCTAATGCTTGCAGTGTGCTCTGGGACGGACTCCCGATGGTCAGCGTGGGCGACTGGGACAGGCTAGAGCTGCCTCTCACTCTGGCCAAGTTCTCGGAAGCCCTCCATCGCATGCCCACCAATAAATCTCCGGGCATGGATGGGCTGACCGTGGAGTTCTACCGCGTGTTCTGGGATGTCCTCGGCCCAGACCTAATCACCGTCTGGGCCGAGTCTTTGCAGGGCAGGGTCCTCCCTCTTTCGTGCAGGCAAGCCATGCTCGCCTTATTGCCGAAGAAAGGGGACCTCCGCGACTTACGGAATTGGCATCCCATCTCGCTCCTCAGCACAGACTACAAAGTCATAGCAAAGGCCATCTCGCTGCAGCTAAGGTCCGTGCTGGCGGACGTGGTCCACTCAGACCAGACCTACACCGTCCCAGGCCACACAATATTCGATAACCTGTATCTGGTCTGGGATCTCCTGGAACTAGGGTGTACGGATGGTCTGTCATTCACCCTCTTGTCCCTGGATCAGGAGAAGGCATTTGACAGGGTGGACCATGGGTATCTCCTGAGCACTCTGTGAGAATTTGGCCCAGTTTGTGGGTTTTTTCCAGGTGCTGTAAGCTTCCGCAGAGCGTCTGGTCAGGCTCAACTGGACCCTGACTGAGCCGGTCAGCTTCAGGTGAGGAGTGCGGAAGGTGTGTCCCCTCTCGGGACAGCTGTACGCTCTGGCGATCGAGCCTTTCCTCTGTCTCCAGCGTCAGAGGCTGACAGGGTTGGTGCTCCGAGAGCCGGAGCTGTGGCTGGTCCTGTCGGCGTACACCGACGATGTGCTCCTTGTGGTCCAGGACCCAGGCGACTTGGTGCGGGTGGAGGCTTGCCAGGCCATTTACTCGGCAGCCTCCTCCACCCGAGTCAACTGGGTCAAGAGCTCTGGCCTGGTGGTCGGGGACAAGTGGCAGGCGAGCTCCCTCCCACCTGCGCTTCAGGCCATCCAGTGGAGTGCAGATCCACTGCTCTATCTCCGCATTTGCCTTTCTGCCACGCATCCATCTCCGCTGGAGAACTGGCATGGCTTAGAGGGCAGGGTGATGGAGCAGCTCCAGAAATGGACAGGACTACTCCTGTGCCTCTCCCTCCGAGGGAGGGCACTAGTGTTCAATCAACTAGTCCTGTCCATGCTCTGGTACCGGCTCTATTCCCTGGTCCTGGCCCTGGATTTCCAGGCCAACCTCTGGAAGTCGGTTCTGGAGTTCTTTTGGCCAGGAGTGCACTGGGTCTCTGCAGGTGTCCTCCACCTGCCCCTGGAGGAAGGAGGGCAGGGCCTGAAGTGCTTACACACTTCTGCCTCCAGGCAGAAGCTTCTGTATGCTGCAGGTAGTCCGGCATGGAGAGTACCAGCGCACGCCTTCCTGTGCCGCTTCCGAGGGCTCCGATACGACCGGCAGCTCCTTTATCTCCATCTGAGAGGTCTTCCGCAAAACCTCTCCGGGCTGCCGGTCTTCTACCAAGACCTCCTCCGGACCTGGAAGCTGTTTTCAACAACCAGGTCTGTGGCAGCAGCTGTGGGGGCTGATCTCCTCACAGAGCCCCTGCTACACAACCCCCAGCTCAGTGTGTAGGTGGCAGAGTCCCCCGCTGTGCACCAGAGGTTGGTTCTAGCAAAAGTCACCAGGGTCAGAGACCTCCTGGACTATGACTGGGAAGACTGGCTGGATCCCCTGACGCTCATTCAGTGCATAGGGCTCTCCAGACCTCATACTTCCCAGCACGTACTTCAGGACGTGAAGGCCGCTTTGTCGCCCGCTGCTCGGGCCTATCTCGACCAGGTCCTGCGAGAGGGCACGTCCCGCCCACCCTCCACCCCAGGCCCTCCAGACCTTTTCATCGGGTCCCTGCCCCATGGACCCAACCGGCCCCCCCTCCCTTTCACTGTGAGCCCGCTGCACAATTTGCAGCCAGTTCGGTTCCAGACCACGCCAAGGAAATATTTGTACACGCTCATGCTCCACACTCTTCACTTCCTCACCCTCTCGTCCCGCCCTGACACGAAGTGGCGGGACCTCCTGCCACCTCTCGGGGGTGAGGAGCCCCCGTGGTCCAGCCTATACTCCACCCTGGTTCCGAGGCCAGCCATGGATATCAATTGGTGGCTCCTTCATAGGGCCATGAGCACGGGCGGGTACTTGGCATGGTTTACCTCCGTCCCAGACACCTGCCCCTTCTGCTGCATGAGGGAGACCATGGCACACGTTTACCCAGAGTGTGCCAGGTTACAGCCCCTATTCCGGCTCCTCTTAGATATATTATTACATTTTTGGTTGCACTTTTCCCCTCACTTGTTCATCTATGCACTCACCATCCGTGGCCCTATTAAGTCACGGGACCTCCTTGTCAACCTCCTCCTAGCTCTGGCCAAAATGTCCATCTACAAAACCTGGGAGAGGAGATTGGCCGGTGGGATTTCCTGCAACTATGGGGCCTATTTCCACTCCTCCATCCGTTCACGCATCCGGGCAGAGTTCCTCTGGGCAGTGTCCGCTGGCTCCCTTGAAGCCTTCAATGAGCAGTGGGCGCTGTCTGGGGTTCTCTGCTCGGTGTCCCCGTCAGGTTCCCTTCGTTTAACCCTGTGACCTCACTCCCGTTCCTGTTATTTCATTAGTTATCCCCTGGAATTATTTGGTATCACAGACCTGTGGATCCTCCCCTTAGGCTGGGGGGAGGTCCTTTAGCAGTGGGTGGGCTTTGCCCGCCTACTCCCTGGATACCAACAGGACTACTCTGCTGTTCCCAACTGGCCTAGGTCTGTCACAATATAAACAAGCGTATCATATTTAACAAATTCTACCTTTTCCACTGATCATTTACATCGCCTATCCAGTATAAGATTCATTGCAATTTTGTGATATTGGTATCGATAATATTATAAATGGTCACCCATATTCCATACAGTGTCACACAGACATCTCACAATTATATTAATCACCAGGGTGTCCCTGGCTTCCCTAAAAGACCTTACTCACTACACTTTTATAAGTACAATGATATTGTAGGCAACCAGTTGATTCAATTGCTTATTCTTTGAGGTTTAGATCCCCGCTGGGGGTGTATCGACCCTGATTGTCACTTATTGTCGTGATAGCTGGAGACAACAGAAGCCACTGCCCAAGGCAATCAACCACCAGAACTGAATTAAGATGTGTGGTTGGAAGAGTTTCCGTGTCTCGATTGACGGCAAATGCAGGGGCTAAGAGATTGCTTGGCAAATTCTGTGAGAGGTTGTTGCCTGATTTAGGAAGTTAATAATATTAATTTGGCTAGTATGGGTTTTCAGCTTGCCAATCTGTTTGATCAGAAGATGATAAGGTTCCTGTCCTCGGGGGTATGACAGGAAATTCACACTGAGACAGATATAGCCTTAAAGACTTTTTATTAAGATAAAGGACATAGTAATTAAATGGTAAAATAATCAGAGTTAGCAGTAATACAATTGTAACTTTGTATTTAAAAGATACATGTTGTATTATATGTTACAAAGCTTTGATTAATATACCAGACTCTTTCTTGATAACCTGGTGGTGAGAGACACAGGACCAGCCTCGCCTCTGGACGTTCAGGTTCCTTAATTCTTGAGTGAGAGGTGCAAAGCTTAGAAGAAGCTAGCGCTAAGAACTATCAAAGCTAACTTAGCGTTTACTTAACTAACTTAAACTAACTAACAAACTTAAAATTAAAACCCAATAAACAAAACTAAGAACAAAACCTTAGGGAAACTAAGCTTTGCCTAGTCCCCTTGGAACTTAGAAAGCTCTAAGGAAAACAAGCAAAGCCTCTCTAGCAAGGCCCTCTTTTATAGGGCACAGGTGTTTGAACCCTCCTTTTATGCCCAAACTTCATTGCTTACCCACAAAAATGTTAGGGTACACTAATTCCATAGGCTAGTATGTTTGTATGTATTGATGACATGTACATACATATTAATGACATTAGAATATACACACTTTTTTTGTTTGTTTTCGGTTCTTTCCTTGTGGTGTGCATGTTAAGTTTGAGGGTACAGACTTACAACCCCCCTATGCCATTCTACCATTATCTTTTTATCTAGGTGAAAGTTCCCAGACGTGTGTGTGTTGACTTTGCTATCTGGGTGAAAGGTCCCAGACATAGATATGCTAACTTTGCCTTAGCTCAGCATACAAGATGTGGCCTGTAGGTGCCTTGCATTACAGCTGAACTTACTTTAATATAAATCTATAAACCTATTACAATAAACTAAATACTTTAATTATAAGAAAAGATATAGATATAGAGCTATGCAAGCAAGCGGGTTAATCCTATAGGCTACATGCCCCCCTTTGACAGCGTGGCTTGCAACAATGAACCCCATCACATAGGTGTGGATGTAGGTGGTTAAGTATCTGTGGGGACAGTTTTAATGCCATTTTTCCTCAGTTGGGGTGGACGAAGGGTATTATAAAGATGGTATTCTGGACCCTGCCACATTTCTGGTGTGGGCACCATGTATACATATTTATTTTTCTCAACATTTGGTGCCCGTCTAGGTCTCAGCTTGGGCATTTTGGATTTATACTGCAGGCATCCTAAAACAAAGAAATTAATTATTTGCAATTCCTTGGATAAAAACCCATTCTTTTAATCCAGAATTCTCCCCGGGAGTTGTTGCAGGCTCATTACCCTCATTTATTAACTGGGCAATAGTTTGTTTGGCTTTGTCCATATCTTTAGTAATTTGTATGAGGTGGGTCTAATTACAAGCCAATGACGACTTTAACTGTAACCGTAGTCAGGGAACGTAGACAAGAAAGGTGAGTGTACTTTGGATAGTTAAATCCTGATAGGCTGGGTCATACTGGATAATGGTGATGTTTTCAAAAGTGGTATAGGGGAAATAGCTTGATTCCCTAACAAAGTAGGTTGCTTCGGAGTAAAACAAAAATTTGGTTCTGTCACAGGACACTCCAAGGGACATACTGGTACCTTTTTTGATTGCTAACCATGCAAAATTGGCTATTTCCAGCATAGGTCACCCTTTCCATCAGAGTCTTCCACTTGGTCAGCCTTATCAGGCATGACGATGATGAATTCTATCATTTTTTTCCCCTGCATTTCACACAGAACCGTGTCTGTCTCAAACATGTTACACCTACAGATATACTCAGGCCCTTTTTCAGAGCAACAGGCCATCTGTGGTACTTTTCACATCTGAGTTGGTGTGAGATAGACCACCAAGGGAGGTGCATTAATGCGTTCCCTATAGATGTTGCCTTTGAGGTGACCTATAGAATGGACAGCTACCAATTGTCTGTACACACATTTTTGTCTGGGTCAAATACGGGTAACAAGACTGTGAATGAGACATAGAAGGATAGTGCCATCCTATAATCTTTAGAAAGAGAACAACCGTCTCGGCTGGGGTGAGGTATCACAGATACCATCTCTCTCATAGCATCCACTGATAAATGCTGGCATGAATCCAAATGTGAATCGTTTCTTTTCCAGCCTTTGAAAACATTTGAGACAGTACCTACCAACTTAACAGTTGCTCATCTTTAATTAAGTTAGGAACCTTTCCCAATCTTCAGGATCGTAATGTATCAGTGATTGCATTTACAATATATTCCCCATATCTCTGCATATCATCTTTTTTTCTAAATGTTGATCCCTGTGCTGATTGTTTAAAGCAATTAGCTGATTAATTTTACATTGGGTCTCATTAAATACTTGGGTTATGTTATGCATATTATAAACAGTAAATCGCTCTTCCTGTGACAATCCCTTTATTTCCTGTAACATTGGATTGACCACTCGGTTGGCTTCCTCTTGTAACACATAATTTATGTTTGCGAATTTTACAAATATCTGCATGGTTCCAAATTGACACTCCTTAACCAAATAGTCCTATTAGGGATCCTAAACTTCCAAGAAGATTCAAGCTACACTTTCTCCTAGAGGTATGTGGTTTATGGATTTCATTATCCATTCCCAACAGAACAATATTTTGCAGTTGTTGTTGATAGGCTGCAATTCTAACCACAAGTTGTACTGAGGAAAAAAAGAAGCCACTTTGGTATGCTGACAAAAGCTAAATTTTTCTAGATACCAATTAGACAACTTTAACACTACAGGAATAAGCATAAACTGAACTTGATTAATCACTTCCCCTATTATGGGCATTGTTGTGAGACCACTAGCAGGTTCTGGGTTTATCCTTGGACAAGTTACATCATTTGGTATTGGATTGTCATAATTGTAGTCAATAATTGGATTCCGAACCTTAAGTTTAAATGTTACATTTAGTACATATTTTTTGCTTCCTGATTTGATTTGAAAAGCAGCTATAATGAGCACTTTATATTGTCCTTTATCCTTTATATATGGTTAACCTCCCCTCCGTTATTAGATTATTACAAATGGCTTTGTTTCTCCAAGTTCCATAAGGTATTTCGTGTCTTAGGGAAGTTGAATTTGTTGGTGACGAGGTATAGGTTTTACCAGTAGCGTAGCCAGGTTCTAACATCAGGGGGAGCGAACACATAAAAAAAGGTGCCACCCGACATATCAAATTACTAATTACATCCACTCCCTCCCACTTCCTGCCCCCCCTCAGAACCCCCAACACCCCCCGCTCCTTGTCCCCGGACTGCCTCCTCCTGGGACCCCTGCCCCTAACTGCCCCCCAGAACCCCACCCCTTGCCTAAGCCTACCTGCTCTTTGTCCCCTGACTGCCCCCTCCTGAGACCCCCCCCACCTTAACTGCCCCCCTAGGACTCTACAACCTATCTGTCCCCTGACTGCCCTGACCCTTATCCCACAGCCCTGCCCCCAGACAGACCGCCAGGACTCCCACACCTATCCAACCACTCCCCGCCCCCTGACAGGACCCCCCAATATACACCAAGACACATCCCATAATCCAAAGTGTGTGGGGGGGGGCGAGGGACCAAGCACAGATCCTGCCATTGAGGGTACATGAGTAGCTGCTTCTGCCCTAGCAGCTGGCTTTAGTGTTTAGCCAGAAGCCTTTGCGAGCAGGCCGAGGGATACTGCTATCAAAGGGAGCACTTGATTTTAGAGTCTGATCCAAACAGACCTAGCAGAGAACACAACAATAATAGCGTTGCCTCTGCCATCCCAGCACAGAGCCCATGAACAAGAGAGGCAGAGACGTGCTTAATACAGTGCATGGGGTGGGGAGGGAGTACAGACAAAGGGATGGGGCATGGAGAAAAACGGAGAGACGGAGAAAGTGAGGAAGGAGGAGAAGCCAGGAGGCTGTGTCTCTGGAGGGAAGGCCTGGGGGAGGGGCGTTCAGATGCAGCATGTTAATGAGACCCTTGCAAATACAAGGGGAAGAAGCAGGGGAGGGATTGCAGAGAACAAGCGGGGCTACTCACTCAGTCTCCCCTGTGGGGCCCTGTGGCATTGGGTAGCAGGGCCCAAGAAATAAAAATCTCTTAACCACACAGAATTGTTAACTGCTCCCAACTCCTTTTGTGCCATGGCTGCAAGCTTAGAAGAGCTTAAGCTGTGAGATGCATAAACTGCCTCAATACATATCTCTTGTCCAGTGCCTCAAGCAGGTTTGCAGTGTATGACCCAGGTGAAAAGCCCAGCAGAGAAAGCTTGCAACTTTCCCAGCTCTTTCAGCAGTGTTTTAGGCCTTTAAATCACTCAGGCTGCATCTTCCAAATAAAATGCATTAATAATACAGCTCAGGCAAGCAGGCTGGGTGCCACGCAGGCTGCCCGGGCCAGCTGATAGTACTTCACACTGAAGGCTGCTTTTATAAGCTTGTGTTTTGCTGTTGGAAAGAGGCCCAGACTGCCTCCCATCTAACCCCCCTTGCTCCCTGACTGCCCCAGCCCCTCTCCATGCCCCCAGAAAGTCCCCCCTGAATCATCCAACCCTCCTCCTGCTCCCTGACTGGCCCCCAGGACTCCCCTTACCACCACGCAGCTCCAGCCCCTGGCTGCCTCTGGAGCCAAAGTTGAACACGCTGCCAGCACACAGCCCCTCCCCCGCAGCGTGCTGAGGCGGGGGGGGGGGGTCTGGCTGCTGGAGGCCCAATGGGAGTGGCTCAATCAGGCCCAGGTGGCCAATCAGCAGTGTCGTACTCTGCAGGCGGGGGGAGGGGAGAGGGGGAAATCCGGGACCTTTCTCCCTTATTACAAATTCCTACTAAGGCACCACTTTGGGGGAATGTGCTCAGTGGGGGAGCGGCGCCCCCTCCTCCCCACTCTCCCCCTAGCTATGCTCCTGGATTTTACATCCTCCCCTCTTTGAGTGGTCATCTAAGCACCAAATCTTTTTCCAGCCACTGGATGGCAACGAGATTACTCCAACCAATTGATATTCAAAGGTGACATCTTCCCCTCTAATTTCCTTAACCTGGTGGATAGGACTGTGGATACATTTTGGGTTGAGTATAATAGTCCATCCCTTTTGTGTCAGTATGTTCTGTTTTACATGCTCAGGCAACTGAGCACAACTGTGTCATCTGGTTTCATGGGGTTGTAACAGTTTAGTCCCAGATTTGTGATTTTGGCTCAGTCTTACTCTTAGAGCAATGATGGGGCGGGGGTAGTACATCAGAAATATCAATGTTCATTTTATGGTTGCAATTTGCTGGACTCCAACTGTTGCAATTCTGTTGGATGCTGTTCATTTAAGTCCTGAGGAGGAAGTTGCTCCTGCGACCTAAATGATCGATACAGCTTTAACTGATTAGCATGGTAGATTCTGTCTCTATTACGCTTGCCTCCTATTATTCTAATCTTATACACTGCTGAACTGAGTTTATCGATGACCCAGAAGGGTCCAGCCCATCGGTTACACAGTTCATGGTCTGGTGCTTTATATGATAACAGCATTACTTGGTCTTTAACCTCCCAAGTATTCTCTCTCTGATTTTTTTTCAAAGTAAGCCTTTGCCTTTCATCTGGATTTCCCCAATTTAGCTGCTACCTGCAAGTGGACCTGATTTAAATGTTCTTGCAGATTCTGCAGGTAGGTATCCATTTTTATTTCCTCTAATTGAGTGCCACCGGTGTGCCAAATTAAGTGTTTCAGTAATCGCATTGTTCGGCCTGTTATTACTTTAAAGTGTGTTTTATTAGTAGATGCAGCCAGTGTCGCTCTCAATGCCATTAAAATTAAAGGCATGAGTGTCCCAGTTATGCCCATTGGCATCTACCAGTTTCCTCAACATTACTTTTATAGTCCGATTGGTTCATTCCACCATCCCAGATGATTGTGGTCTGTATGGGATGTGTAGTCTCTGCAGGACTCCCATTAATTTAAGGCAGTCCCTAAAGAACTGTCCAGTGAAGTGTGATTCCTGGTCCGATTTTAACTTTGTAGGGATCCCCCATCGAGAGAAGACTTACTCTACTAGGACCTTGGTGGTGGCTTTTGCAACATTGGCCTTAAGAGGAAATGCCTCTACCCACTTTGAAAAACGATCGACAGCCACTAACAGGTATTGGTTACCTCTTTGAGTCCTTGGCAAAGGACCTAAAAAATCAATCTGCAAAGCCATCCAAGGACCTTCATGCACCTGAGATTTTAATGATGCATTTCTTTTGGATGGAGTTGGATTGGCCTGAGCACATACCAGACAGTTATTACAATATTGTTGCACATTTATCCTAGGAAGTGGCCACCATTCCACAGATGCAAGATGCTGGACAGTTTTGTCCAGTCCCTGGTGTCCTCCTGTAGGAGTGTCATGAACCATGCACATCATTTCCCTCCGTAAGTGAGCTGGAACTACCCACACAGGGAAAGAACCTCCTGTATACATGAGAACTCCATTCACTACCTGCAAATGCTGCTCATATCTTCTGTACAAAGGACCCACTGTTAGCAACCCTTCTTCTGCCTTGGAAAGCTTTTGGATTACTTTTACTGTGTCTTTATTTGATTTTTGCATTTCTTTTAAATGCGGTATGTCAGCCTGTACAACTTTAGTTGTGGCAATAGGGCATTTGGGTAGTAACAAAATATTTCTGATTTTTTTTTTCCAGAATCCCCTGATTGGGCTCCTTTTGGGGCTAATTTATCAGCCTTCCCATTTTTTGTAGCATAGGGTTCTAATTTCCAGTGAGCTTTTATTTTTTTAACTTTACTTGGCCACCCAGGGACAGTGATTGTTACTGCTAACCAGTGGATGTATTTCACCAGCGATGCATACCTAATAGGTGAGCCATTAGAAGATGTGAACCTAGTTGTCTCCCAACATGGTAGAAACTCTGTAAGAGAATTGCATACCCATGCAGAGTCTGAAAACAGACAGATACTTTGGTATGTGGCAGTGATGGAGACCTGCACACAGTACTCCAATTCACAAGCCACTGCTGCTAAATCAGCATATTGAGCTGAATGTGAAATGCATGAATATCCCTTTTCCCAAGGCTCTCCTTTCTCCTCAGAAGGAACTGCATAGATTCCAAACGCGATATAAGGTTTGTCTTGATGGTAATAACTAGAACAGTCAACAAAGAAATGATACCTCTTAACAAAATCTATCTCCTGGATCAATGGTCGGAAAAGCTTTTGTTTTTCCTCCCCCCTTAGATCCAATTGATCAAGATTGGGACACACATGTGGCTCCCTTGGTACAGTAGGGCAGTTGGTAACAAAGATAATGTCCTAAAAGGTTTTACTGCAATATCTTTTCCTTGTATCAGCAATGCCCTATTGGCTAGGCGAGCATTTGAGACTTGCCCATCTTTTACCCTGTTGGACAGTAAGAACTGAAGGGGAGTGTGCGATGAGTGTAATATGATCGGCTGAGGCCAATTAGAAAAGTGTTGTATGGCCCAACTGGTTGCCAATAGGTACTTTTCATAATTGTCATACTTAAGTTCAATTGATGACATTAAACGTGAGGCATAGGCCACAGGTCTGATTTTCCCATGTCTGTCTTGTGAAGCCACAGCCGCTAACTCATTAACACTCACCACTACCTCCAGATGATAGGGTGTCTCAGGATTTGGAGTGATCAACACTGGAGCCTTGACAATGGCCTGTTTCAGTTGGGATACTGCTTCCATGTGTTGCACATTCCATTTCCATTGGACACTCTTCTTTAACAGTTGGTACAAGGGACCTGCAATAGAAGCAAAATTGGGAATGAAATCCCTATGGTACCCAGTTAAACCCAAAAAGGATTTTAAAGCCGTTGGGTCCCGTGATAAAGGCAATGTTTGGATTTCATCCACTTTCTGTTGCGCCGGGGTTCTACCCCATTTTGTCAGGGTGAGGCCCAAGAAAGAGACACTGTTGGCCATTAGCTGTGCCTTGGCTGGATTGCATTTTAGCCGTGCTTCCTTTAGGATCTGCAGGAGCTCGTTAAACCTTTCCAGATGCTCCTTCTTGGTCCGTGTTGCCAAACAAATGTCAGAAACAGAACAGTTGGTTTAGAAAATTGCGATAGTACCCGCCTCATTTGCGCATGGAATAAAACTGGAGAATTTTTAAACTGGGGGTAAACGTGTCCAGGAATATTGGACCCCCTGGAAACTAAATGCAAAACGGTACTGTGAAATGCGGGCCAATGGTAATGTCCAAAAGCTGTTACTGATGTCAAGGACAGTAAACCATGTGGCCTCTGGATCAAAGGACTTGATTACATCTGGCATCTTGGCCACTGTAGGGGCACAAATGGGTGTGACTTGATTCAGGAATCTGTAATTAATCGTGAGATGCCAAGAACCATTTGGTTTCTTCACAGGCCAAATAGGGGAATTAGAAGTGGAAGTACATCTAGTAGTACTCCCTATGTCAATAAAGACTTGATAGTCTTTCCTATGTATGGGTTCGCATGGTCTGGGTAAGGATATTGTTTTTGGGCTGATATATTTCCTCCTTCCACAACAATAGTGACTGCCATACATTCACAATCATGTTTGTGTTTAGCAAAGGCATCCGCATGCTTGCGAAGTAGAGCCTGTAACTCAGGCTGGGCTGTATGATTAGCCACTATTTTGTTCAAATCATACCGCTCAGGTTCAGAGTCCTCCACTGGAGACACCATGCCACACTCAGGTATGATTACTTGTGAGTCATCCTTTGCCTGTTCTACAGTAAGACACAACAATTGGTTAACCAAATCAAGAACACATTCCTGTTTGTATAATAAATCAGTTTCCAATAGGCAATTCCTTGGGTCTGCTAATTTCATTAACGCAAAGGTATGAACCTTTCTTAGGTGACCTATCTGTACTTCAGTGGGTTTAGAAAGTGTGGTAACAACCTGATTGCTTGCAAAAGTTGAAAGTGTTTTTGTACGCCCTGATGACAGAGAAGAGGATCTAGGAGCCTTGACATGGATAATACTAATTGCTGCTCCAGATTTTATAATAAAATTCCTGTGGCGGCCTCCTACCACTGCAGATACTGTGGGTCTCCCACTTGCATCCCTGCCTAAAGGGGCTATGATTAAACTTGGGGTCGGTTGGCGTCATGCTGAGTAATTTGTAGAGTATGCAGACAAATAATCTACAGGTTCTCCTTCTCTCTCTTTGGAGGCAGCCAACTCTGGAGGAGGAGAGGCTGTCCATCGAAGAGAAGGAAATGGGTCTACGGAGGCCACCGGACAGTTTGAGGGTGCTGGGCCTTGGCCCTCCATCATTAGTTCATTCACGCGTGCTTAGAGTTTCCGGATATTCTGTTGTTGAGCTTTAAGTGTCTGCTGCACTATCTTAAACATTATTACAACTGAGTCCTCATCTCTGTGGGGAGGTGCTGACTTTGATCTCTGCAGGCGTGAACTATTCTGGGCAGCATCTGAAAAGAAAGGAACACAGGCCCAGGCCCCTACATGGGGTCCAAATGCATGACCCTGTCGAGGGGCACGCCCACTCAAAGGTCCAGATCTCATTTGTATGTTGATTCTTTGGGATCGAGAGAACCCTTTTTTTTTCTTTATTGGGGTATTGGTTTTCATAACCATTTGTCCCCATAACGAGTGGCACTGGGGATGATACTGGGAAACTGCAGTGTCTAAGGGGATTGCTTGTGGGACTTGTGGTTAGCCAGTGGAGTCTTCTTTGTCTGGCTGGTTTGGTTTGCCTTAGAGGTGGAAAAACCCCAGCCTTGGGCTGTAACTGCCCTGTTTTAAGCAATTTGTCCTGAATTGGCACTCTCAGTTGGGTCCTGCCAGAACTGCATTGTTACAGTGGCATAGTCAGAAATCAGATCTTACTCACCAATCACGCTGTTGCCAATCCTTTAGAATCTAAAATCTAAAGTTTTATTCATAAAAGGAAAAGATATATATGAGAGCTAGAATTGGTTAAATGGAATCAATTACATACAGTAATGCCAAAGTTCTTGGTTCAGGCTTGTAGCAGTGATAGAATAAACTGCAGGTTCAAATCAAGTCTCTGGAGTACATCCCCAGCTGGGATGGGTCATTCAGTCCTTTGTGTAGAGCTTCCATTTGTAGCAAAGTCCCTCCAGAGGTAAGAAGCAGGATTGAAGACAAGATGGAGATGAGGCATCAGCCTTTTCTAGTCTTTTCCAGGTGTAAGAACACCTTTGTTCTTACTGTGGAAAATTACAGCAAAATGGAGTCTGGAGTCACATGGGGAAGTTCCTGCATACTTTGCTGAGTTATAAGGCATATCTGCCTTCTCTCAATGGGTCAGTTGTGTAGCTGATGGTCCTTAATGGGACATCAAGCAGGCTAGGCAGAGCTAACACCAACTTGTCTGGGATGTTACCAAGAAGCATAGCATAAGTTTGAAATACAGACAGGATATAGCCAATATTTATAACTTCAACTACAAAAATGACACATGCATACAGACAGCATAATCATAACCAGCAACCTATAACCTGGTCTTAGACATCTCATTTGACCCTCTTTATACAAGATTTGGTGCCACTACAGGACTTTGGTTGCAACCATGTTCTATATGGTCCCAGATTATGTCAATAACGTCACATATGCCTGTTAACCTTTTCCTGTAAATGGGGAAGAGTTATTGACCACCAAACTAATGTATGGTGGCTCATATGTTTCCTCTTTCATGTGACTGTGCCATGCTGCACTTAACCGCAGGTGAAACTGATGTGGGGACTCATTAGGTCTCTGCTTTAAGTTAGATAGGATGGACACTCCAGCTTGCTGATTATGTTTCAATAGGGCTACTGTGTATTTAAAAGATCTCTCTCCTACCCTAAACTCAGGTGGCAAAGTACTCCATAATGCTTGATTTACTGTGAATTGTAAGATTTTAATCCAATCTTCCCTTGGTAAACCAAACACTTTTGCTGTTTTTTGTACACGTTGTGCATGCATTGCAACCAAAGAATTCTCCATCATCCCTACTTGCTTAGCTACCAGATCTAGGGTCTTAATATCTGTAACAACTGCTACAGGTCAATCAGAATTAGAATTTGAGGATCTTCTCTCCAGATCCGGATTTGAGCTTCTGTCTGAGTTTGAATCTATAATTCTTATGTTTTTACTTTTTCTACCCAAATCCACATTTTCCTCATCAGAGCTATCAGAACTTTCCTCTGGAAATAATCCTGGATGAGCAGGGTAACTTTCCATAAAACCTCTACATCCTGCACTCAAGGCATTTCCACACTGATGCAGGATATCTCTCAGTCCATTAAGATCTGGTGTAGTAGGGTGTTCTACCCATACATCAGGTGATACTGGCATATAACAAGGGGGTGTAGAGGGTCCATGAAATTCTAGGGACCTAGGCAATGTTGATGATCGCCCAAATGCCAATAAGTGTCCACCCAAAGGGACTGGGACTCCTGATCTATATGATGCCAATGTAACATTGGGTGGAGGAGCAGGAATTGCATCCCTTGGTTGTTGTATCTCTCTCTGTTGTAACCTAGAGATTACTACATCACAGACACTAGCTACTTGTGTCACTTGTGACATCGCATATTCTAGTTCCTGAACAATCACTAAAGGCACTCCCCCTTTACTATCAGAGACGGACACTAACAGAGGAGAGGCTATTTCCTCCCCCTTTGCTCTGCTCATCTCATTCTTTACATCATTAGTCGCCGCCTCTATGATGACACTCAACTCCACCTTTTGTCATGCTACCCTGGGACTTCCTTTTTCTATCTGCAGACTGCTAGTAGCTTCTGCACTGCTAACTTCCTCTTTTAACTCTCTCACAGAATTTACACAGGACCCTCGGGGGCATGATAGGAAGCTCACACTTAATCTCCAACTCCACTCCTAAAGATACTGTATTAGCTCTGGTCTACACTACGAGTTTAGGTCAAATTTAGCAGTGCTAGATCGATTTAACCCTGCACCCGTCCACATGATGAAGCCATTTTTGTCGACTTAAAGGCTCTTAAAATCTATTTCTGTACTCTTCCCTGACGACAGAATTAGCGCTGAAATCAACCCTGCTGGGTCGAATTTGGGGTAGTGTGGACACAATTCGACGGTATTGGCCTTTGGGAGCTATCCCAGAGTGCTCCATTGTGACCACTCTGGATAGCACTCTCAACTCAGATGCACTGGCCAGGTAGACAGGAAAAGCCCCGCAAACTTCTGAATTTCATTTCCTGTTTGGCAAGTATCGCGAGCTGATCAGCACAGGTGACCATGGAGTCCCAGAATCGCAAAAGAGCTCCAGCATGGACCAAACGGGAGGTACTGCATCTGATCGCTATATGGGGAGAAGAATCTGTGCTATCCAAACTCTGTTCCAAAAGATGAAATGCTGGAATATTTGAAAAAATCTCCAAGGGCATGAAGGACAGACGTTATAACAGCGACCTGCTGCAGAGCCCCAGACATGCTGCTTCTATGATGAGCTGCATGCCATTCTAGGGGGTGCCCCTACAACTACCCCACCCCTGTGCTTCCCTCCTCCCCCACCCCTCCCGGGTTACCTTGGCAGTTATCCCCCCCCATTTATGTGACAAATTAATAAAGAATGCATGAATTTGAAACAAGAATGACTTTATTGCCTCTGCTGTGCTCTTCTAACCACCCTGGTGTCTGGCTGTGCATAATAAGTGGCCAGATGATTTGCCTCAACCCCTCACCCCACCATAAATGTCTCCCCCTTACTCTCATAGTCTTATTGTGGAGCACACAGGAAGAAATAATAACTATGGGAATACTGGTTTCGCTGAGGTCTGAGTCAGTAAACTGCGCCTGTGAGCTTTTAAATGTCCAAAGGCACATTCTATCACCATTATGCACTTGCTCAGCCTATAGTTGAACTGTTCCTTATTACTGTCCAGGCTTCATGAGCCATGGGAGCAAGAGGTAGGCTGGGATAGGCGTGACCGCACGGTGCTGCTGACTGGGAGAGCAGCCTGAGGTAGAAGCCTCCAGCTGGTATGATATTCCAGGCAGGATTGAATCTCCATTAGACGAAACTTAAAGAAGAGAATGACCTGGAGTCATTCCCATTTTTGTCCAGGCGCCCCCAACTGACCTCACCGAGGCTGGCCAGGAGCACCCATGTCTGCCCAGATGCCCCCAACCAACCTAAACGAGGTCGGCCAGGAGCACCCACGGGATGACGACGACAGCTAGCAGTCGTATTGCACTGTCTGCTGTCTGCAAGGCAAGGCAAGGGGATGCTGCTGTGTAGCATTACAGTACCGCGTCTGCCAGCAGCACCCAGGAGACATACGGTGACAGTGAGCTGAGCGGGCTCCATGCTTGCTGTGATATGTCATCTGCACGGGTAACCCAGGAAAAAAGGCAAGAAACAATTTTTTCCATTGCTTTCACGGAGGGAGGGAAGGAAGGAGAGGGCCTGACGACATGTACCCAGAACCACACGCAACAACGTTTTTGCCCCATCAGGCATTGGGAGGTCAACCCAGACTTCCAATGGGCACCAGAGACTGTGGGAACTGTGAGATAGCTACCACAGTGCAACACTCCAAAAGTCGACACTAGCCTCGGTACTGTGGATGCACACCACTGACTTAATGCGCTTCGTGGGGACACACACAATCGACTTCATCAAATAGATTTCTAAAAAAATTGACTTCTATTAAATCAACCTAATTTCATAGTGTAGACATAACCTTAGTCTGAACTAACTTTTTTGCCCTACTTCTAGTAATTGGCCCTGCAGCTTTCTCTATTTCCATTGGTTCCACCATGCCAATAGGGATGGGAACCGATTCTTTGTCTTTCTCTAACAAATCTTCTATCTTTTCCAACTTTTTTATTCTTTCCAACAGCTGACCATGGTCTGATTTATAGCTGTCCAGCGATTTTAAGCTGACATCCACTCACTTCTGCCAGCAACACTCCTGCTTCCTGTATCTGGAGGATAAAGTAGGACCTACCTGAAGTGTCTGCAGCAAGAGCCAGGCAGGGGTTAGGATGGAGTGAGCTGATCAAGAGGTCTCTTTCCTCTGTTAGGACCTGCCAAACAGCTGGGTGAAACTGAGGCAGGTGGATCAGAGGTGCAGCCTGGGAGAGTTGAGGGGACTGAAATAAGGTAGCTCAAACCGTACAAGTTCTGAGTTATTGTGCCCTATTGGCGGCAATTAATATATAGATCTATCAAGTTCCCCACCAGCACTAGTGTGGGTCATTGGACCCGATGCTACTGCTAATATCTCATCGGTACTATTAGTTATAACTTCAACCTTTAACAAAGCCCCTTAAACCCACGTATCACTTTAAATAATAACACTATTAATCTTTATCTTGTAAGATTAAATTTAAAACCTCTAAGCTAAAACTCTAAGTCAAACCACAGTACATAACAGGAAATACGGGGAACACTGCCAAGAAGAAGTCACAAGAAATCAGGTTTCTGTCTTCTTAAGAGTGAGTGAGTAAGACACACAATCTTGCTCTCTAACTCTAACTCTTTACTAATGCCTCAGATGAGATTCTCAGGGATCTAAAGATGCCTGGAATCCCTGAAAATCCCTGTCACACACTCCCCGAGTCTCCTGGCTGCCTCACCAGTCTCTTGCCTGATTAGGAGGTTAATAATATTAATTTGGATAGTATGGATTTTAGGCTTGCCAAACTGTTTGATCAGAAGATAATAAGATGCTTGTCCCAAATCAGGCTTCACAGACTTTACAAAAGACCCTCAGAGGCATGACAGGAAGCTCACACTGAGACAGATATAGCCTTAAAGACTTTTTATTAAGATAAAAGACATAGTAATTAAATAGTAAAATAATCAGAGTTACAAAGTTACAATTGTATTACTGCTATTTAAAAGCTACATGTGGTATTATATGCTACAAAGCTTTGATTAATATACTCAGACCCTTTCTTGATAACCTGGTGGTGAGAGACACAGGACCAGCCTCGCCTCCGGACGGTCAGGTTCCTTAATTCTTGAGTGAGTGGTGCAAAGCTTAGAAGAAGCTAGAGCTAAGAACTATCGAAGCTAACTTAGGCCTGGTCTACACTACGCGTTTAAACCGAATTTAGCAGCATTAAACCGATTTAACCCTGCACCCGTACACACAATGAGGCCCTTTATATCGATATAAAGGGCTCTTTAAACCAATTTCTGTACTCCTCCCCGATGAGAGGAGTAGCGCTGAAATCGGTATTGCCATGTCGGATTAGGGTTAGTGTGGCCGCAAATCGACGGTATTGGCCTCCAGGCGGTATCCCACAGTGCACCATTGTGACCGCTCTGGAAAGCAATCTGAACTCGGATGCACTGGCCAGGTAGACAGGAAAAGCCCCACGAACTTTTGAATTTCATTTCCTGTTTGCCCAGCGTGGAGCTCTGATCAGCACGGGTGGCCATGCAGTCCCAAATCCAAAAAGAGCTCCAGCATGGACCGTACGGGAGATACTGGATCTGATCGCTGTATGGGGAGACAAATCTGTTCTATCAGAGCTCCGTTACAGAAGATGAAATGACAAAGCATTTGAAAAAATCTCCAGGCTATGATAGACAGAGGCCACAACAGGGACTCAGCACAGTGCTGCGTGACAAGCATAACGGAAAGCCAAAGAATCAAATGGATGCTTATGGAAGGAGGGAGGGGGGACTGAGGACTCCAGCTATCCCACAGTCCCCGCAGTCTCCGAAAAGCATTTGCATTCTTGGCTGAGCTCCAAATGCCTGAAGGGTCAAAAACATTTTCCGGGGTGTTTCAGGGTGTATGTCGTCAATTTACACCCTTCCCCCCCCCCCAAAAGAAAAGGGAAAAAAATCGTTTCTTGCCTTTTTTCAATGTCACCCTATGTCTACTGCATGCTGCTGGTAGACGGGGTGCTGCAGCACTGAACACCAGCATCCCCTTTTCGGTGGCAGAGGGTACAATATGATTGCTATCCATCATCATCAGCTCGTGAGTGCTCCTGGCTGGCCTCGGTGAGATCGGCCGGGGGCGCCTGGGTAAAAATAGGAATGACTCCCGGTCATTCCCGGCAGATGGTACAAAAGGATTGATAACTGTCCTCATCATAGCAACTGGAGGCTGCCTCCCCCTCATTTTATCTCACTAAAAGTCAGTGTTTCTTATTCCTGCATTCTTTATTACTTCATCACACAAATGGGGAGGACACTACCATGGTAGCCCAGGAGGGTTGGAGGAGGAGGGAAGCAAAGGGTGGGGTTGTTGCAGGGGCACCTCCTAGAATGGCATGCAGCTCATCATTTCTGTGGGATCTCTGGGGCTCTGACACGGAGCGGCTGTGCTCTTTGGTTCTCTAGTACACTTGCCCCATATTCTAGGCAGGACTGACTCTATTTTTAGACAAAACATAAAGAAGGGAATGACTTAGGGAGTCATTCCCATTTTTGTCCATGTGCCCCCGGCCGACCTCAGCAAGGCCAGCCAGGAGCACCCATGACAGCAGCAGACGGTACAAAAGGATTGATAACCATAATTGCCAATTTCCAAATGCAAATGGTGCAAAATGACTGATAACCATCATCTCATTGCCAATTTATGATGGCAGACGGTGCAATAGGGATGGTAATTGTCTCTGCTACCTTGCAAAGGCTGCAGTGTAGCACTGCAGTACCGCCTCTGTCAGCAGCATCCAGTACACATACGGTGACAGTGACAAAAGGGAAAACAGGCTCCATGGTTGCCATGCTATGGCGTCTGCCAGGGCAATCCAGGTGAAAAAGGGCGCAAAATGATTGTCTGCCGTTGCTTTCACGGAGGAAGGATTGAGTGACGACATTTACCCAGAATCACCCGCGACACTGTTTTTGCCCCATCATGCATTGGGATCTCAACCCAGAATTCCAATGGGCGGGGGAGACTGCGGGAACTATGGGATAGCTACGGGATAGCTACCCACAGTGCAACGCTCCGGAAATCGACGCTAGCCTCGGTACATGGACGCACACCGCCGAATTAATGTGCTTAGTGTGGCCGCGTGCACTTGACTTTATACAATCTGTTTTACAAAATTGGTTTATGTAAAATCAGAATAATCCCGTAGTGTAGACATACCCTTAGAGTTTACTTAACTAACTTACCTTAAAATTAAAATTAAAACCTAATAAACCTAAGAACAAAATCTTAGGGAAACTAAGCTTTGCCTAGTCCCCTTGGAACTTAGAAAGCTCTAAGGAAAACAAGCAAAGCCTCTCTAGCAAGGCCCTCTTTTATAGGGCACAGGAGTTTGAACCCTCCTTTTATGCCCAAACTTCATTGCTTACCCACAAAAATGTTAGGGTACACTAACTCCATAGGCTAATTGTATGTATTGATGACATGTACATACATATTAATGATATAGAATATACACACATATGTTATTTTTGATTCCCGGTTCTTTCCTTGTGGTGTACCTGTTAAGTTTGAGGGTACAGACTTAGAACCCCCCAAGCCATTCTACCATTATCTATTTATCTAGGTGAAAGGTTCCAGACGTGTGTGTGTGTTGACTTTGCTATCTGGGTGAAAGTTCCCAGACATTGATATGCTAACTTTGCCTTAGCTCAGCATACAAGATGTGGCCTGTAGGTGCCTTGCATTACCGCTGAACTTACTTTAATATAAATCTATAAACCTATTACAATAAACCATATACTTAAACTATAAGAAAAGATATATATATATATATATATATATATATATATATATATATATGCAAGCAAGCAGGTTAATCCTATAGGCTACAAGGCAGGAAGGCAGCAGACAGCAAGGGCAGGAGTTGTGAGCATGGCCGTGAGAAGCTGAGCTCCTTGGGATTGCTTCCTCAAATGAGCTTCGGGATTTCTGAGCAAGGAAACAGTCAGCTGCTGATTGTTCCGGTTGGTGCAGGAGCACAGGACTGTGTGGGAGAATTCAGTAAATAAACAGGACTGCACCAAGGAAATACAGTTGGAAATAACCCGGCAAGGCCCCAAATACTCGGGGGTGGAGCAAACTCTGGGACAAACCTGGTCTCATTGCACTGCTGTCCCCTCACCTGCAGCCGTGGTTTCTAACAGGCACTAATTGAGGATCCTGTGGGCTGAGCTTCCCTTTGATTGCTCAGTTACCAAACCCACCCGCTCCCCTCACACACACACACACACCAGGATCTGATTCTCAGAAATGCTCTCTCTTCCTTTAACCCAAACCCACATTTTCCTCCCCAAAATAACCCTATCTCAGCCTGCCTCTCTCTATCACTGGTTGCTGAGCAACACATGTTTTTTCTCCTCCTTTTCTCCTTCTGCTCTCAGCCCACAACTCAGATCAGCGTGCTCCCTGGGCCAGGGCCAGCTCCCTTGTTTAACCCCACACTGATCACCCAGAGCCAATCCCTGACAGCTGATCAAAACCTCCTGCCCCAATTTTGCCCTAGGCTTTGTAGCTGGGTAGCGTTTGCAGCCGTGGTTTCCAAGTCTCGCTGGTCGGCAGTTTTCTTTAACCACATACCTGCTAGGGTGGCAAATCTTAACTCACCTCCCTCAGGACCCCCAAAGGAGAGGAGAGGAAAGGAGCAGGCGGCAGACCGGCAGCACCTCCAGGACCCATCTGAGTTCAGTCCCATCCCGTCCCTCCCTTCCCCCATGCTGGGTGCTGTACAACCATCCTGTGAGACAGCCACTGCCCCAAAGAGCTTACAGTCTGAACAGACTAGTCAGAAACAGGGCGGGAGAGGAAAATGAGGTGCAGGGCTGGGAAGTGACTTGATCCTAGTTACCCAGTAGGCCATGGGCAGAGCCGGTCTCCTGGCTCCCAGTCCAGTGCTCTATCCACTAGGCGACACTGCCTCTTAACTCATGTTATTCCCCAACTCTCCCAGACAAGGCACTTGGTCCCAACAGCCTGTCCCTGCAGACACACTCCTAACCCCGTGAATTCCCCACCCCGGGATGGCATGTGCCCTGTCCCTGTCCATAGGAGCCATCCTTGGGCTTTCACTTGACAGAGTCTGCAGCCATGGGTGAAGGTAGCTGGACATGTGAGCACAGGATCCCAGGCTGGACGTCAGCTCTTCCCAACCCAACTGGGCCCAGGGGGCCTGAGACTTGGGGGTGGGGCCTGGAGGTGGGCTGCGGCAAGCGCTAGCTGGACTGCCACAGTGTTAGATGGTATCTGCCTCCCCTCCCGACTGGCTCACACCATGTGCCTCCACCCCACACCCCTCCCCTGCTGCTTCCTCCCCTGCCACCGATATAAATCAGCGTCCTGCTCCTGCTGGCTTTCCTCCTTCTCCAGTGACCGGGCAGCAATTGGACACCAGGCGGGGGCTCACTCCATCCTAACCCTGCCTGACTCTCGCTGCAGACACTTCAGGTAGGTCCTACTTTATCCCCCCATTCCCATGGGTAACCTCCCAGCCTTTGGTGGCAGGTTGCAGGGGGGATTGAGACTCACACTTCGTTAATGGCACTAATTAGCTGGCACCGGACCCTGCCTGGCTGGCTCTGCAGCCTTGTCTTGCTCTGACGGGCTGGACATGACCAGGGAGCGTGTGACTGATGCCCAGGTGGCCCTGCCCATGGTCTCCATCTCAGGGACAGACGGTACAATTTGGCATTGGTGGGCACTGTGCCAACATGGGGGAGGGAATATCTTCTCCCAGCCTCAGAGTCAGGTCTTGGGGAGAGCCCTGACCCAGGAGACAAGTTCTGCTGGGTCTCAGCCTGTTGGTGCCAGTCTGGGCAGAGGGGCACTGGGGGTAGAGCCCAAGCCCCAGTGCCATGAGCTGCATGTCATGGCAATATCCATGCCCACCAGGCTGCGGCTGTGTGCCGTGGCAGTCAGAGGGAGCCATCCCTTCCCTCCCTCCGCTCTAGGCAAAGTCTCTCTCTCCCTGCCACTCCATCCCTACCCTCTCCTGTCCTGTCCGTTTCCCCCAGGGGCAGATCACCTCTCCCTGGGGGCAGTTATGGGGCCTGAATCCCAATGGGTGACCCTGGAACAGGGCAGGCAGGCAGCACGGGGGGAACAATGACCAGCGTGGGTGCGGGGATGGATAGCAGCCACCCTCCTGGACAGACCCTCTGCTGAGCTGGCCCGCTTTCCCAGAGTAGGGGAGCAGTAGTGCCTGGGTTCCTGATTGCCCCCCTGCAGGGGTATCAGGGAGGTGCTAGAGGGTCATTAACCCCACTAGCTTCCATGGGGTGGCTCTGATGGGGCATAGGGTGAGGCTTCCGGGGCATGTTCTTTGAGCCGGGGGTGGTGAGCAGATGACAAAAATCGGTCCCTGTGCCTGGCCCAGATGGGCCCTGCACCCAGATGGAGTGAGCAGGCACTGAATAGCTGAACAGGGCTGGTGCAAGGATATTTTGCGCCCTAGGCGAAACTTCCACCTTGCGCCCCCCGCCTTCCCCTCTCCCTCCCCTCCCCTCTCCTCTCCCTGGAGCATTGCTTATTATAAACTTTCAAAAATGAATAGAGTGGAGTCACATCTTATGTCGCTGCCAGCCTGGGGTTCCATTCACTCAGCCGGCAGCCGGCTGAGCGGGCTGACGGCCGGGACCCCGACTAGCAGGAGCCGGTGGACAGAACCCCAGACCGGAACCCCAGGCCAACTGCCAGGAACTGGTGGATGGAATCCCAGACCGGCAGCGGGCTGAGCAACTGAGCAATTGGTACCACTGCCGGTCTGGGGTCCCGGCAGCCAGCCCCGCTCAGCCTGCTGACAGTCTGGGGTTCCATTCACCCTGGCTGGCAGCAGGCTGAGCAGGGCCGGCGGCTGGGACCCCGGCTGGCAGCAGGCTGAGCGGGCTGAGTGGGGTCAGCGGCTGGGACCCCGGCTGGCAGCAGGCTGAGCGGGCTGAGTGGGGTCAGCGGCTGGGACCCTGGCTGGCAGGAGCTGGCGGACGGAACTCCAGATCTGCAGTGGGCTCAGCGATGGCTGGGACCCACAGCCTGCCATTAAAAAAAAATCGTCTCACATGCCACCTCTAGTGGTGTATACTGTTTGTACTGTACTTTATGGTAATTTTCACTATACGCGATTTTCCTCTTACACGCTGACCTTAAAACCTAACCCCTGTGTAAGATGTGACTCCACTATAATGTAAAAAAAAGTTTTGGTGCCCCCAAAACTTGGCGCCCTAGGCAGCTGCCTAGTTTGCCTACTGGTTACACCGGCCCTGTAGCCAGGGCTGGCGCCCTCAGCAACAGCTGTCATGCCAATCAGACCTGCCCCACCCCCTCTCTGGGAGAAGCAGGATGGGCTGAGAGCAGATGCAGGGAGAGCGGACCCAGATGCAGACCAAGGGAAAGGGACAGTGGCTGGATGGAGAGACGGTGAGATGTTGGAGGGGAGGAGGAGAAGCCCCATCCCAATGCCTCCTGCTCTGGCTCAGGAATGCGGCTCCCGCCCCGAGATGGGGAACCCCTGCAAGCCATCCCTTGGCACTTCTCCACCCAGGACCTTGTGCATCCTGCTGCTGCAGTCCTCCCACCCACAGGAGACCTCACTCAGCACGGGGGCAGGGCAGCTCCTGCTCTCCAGAGGGGGAAACTAATGCACAGTGCTCATCTGGCCCATCAGCAGCAGAGCTGGGGATAGGACCCAGGAGTCCTGACCACACCCTCCCCTCACTCCTAACACCACTGCTCGCTCACTGTTAGTGGCTAGGTCTCTCTGTTCTCCATACCCTGGGCACCCCCTCACTGGGCCAACAGTCCCTGATTGGCAGGTCTATGCTGCCCCGCAATGGGAGGGAGGGAGTGGGTCAGAGCCACTCTGTGCTGTCCAGCTGGGAGCTAGTTAGAGCAGCCATGAGGCTGGCACAGCCTGGCACACCTAGGGCAGGTCTCAGATCAGAGCCCCGCTGTGCCAGGGGCTGCACAGGGTAAGAGACAGTCCCTGCCACAAAGAGCTCATGGTTTAACTAGACAAAGGACGGCTCATCATTCCCTATGGTTGCCTGTGGGAGAGGCAGACATTGAAGCCAGATCTCCTGGGTCCCACCCCAGTGCATCAGCCGCAAGCCCAGCTGCCCCCGTCACGCTGTCTGGAATGGCTCATGAGATTGTGAGTGCCAACCTCAGGGCAGGCTGTCAAACACAGGGCAGACACCCCAAACTGGTGGAGTATCTATCATTAGATTTCACCAACCAAGTTCCAAACGTAATCTCCTGGATCACTATACCAGTGTTCCCCCAGAGTCATAGACAGTCCCTCAGACGCTCCACTCTATCTTGTCACCCAGACAAACTGGACTTAGTGATAAATGGTCACTTACACCAAAAATCACAGGTTGCTCCCAGTCCCAAGAGACCAGTCACTTACCCCAGATCAATTGGTACCCTAGATCTTACACCAAAGACAACGCCCTGCAATAAACTATCTAAAGGTTTATCAACTAGAAAAGAGAAATAAGAGAGTTATTTACAGGTTCAAGCAAAGCAGATGTAAGCAGAGTCTGAATGAGCTCTCCTCTGACATCTAGTGGTGAGCTGTGGAAAAAGACTTCAGAATCTGATCTCGTTTGCATGGACACACCCACCCTGCCTAGGCGCTCAGCATGATGGGATTGCTTCCCCAAATGATCACATGACACTGGTGTTGGATCCTCAGTCTCCTTGTTATTGGGGCAGGAGTAATAAAGCGTTGTTATCCTTGTTGTGTGAACTGAGGGCAGCAGAACTGTACCAGGCATATCCTGATGGAGGGACTCACCCTCAAATTAAATAGCATTTGCTAGGCAAGGGACATCGATTCCAAAAGCTAGAGAGTTGAAAGAGTAGGGATAAGAATGGGGGTGCCTTTTTGGGTTGTTTAGTCTAATGGTCCTAGTTCTGTGATTTCAAGTTCTTATTTGAACCTAGATTTGTTGGGGGGGGGTTTTGTGATAGTATAAGAAAAATGAGGTGTTTTAGTTTTTAAGTGTTAGATCTGTTTTGAGATATTGTCTCTATTGCACAAGTTTCTTCAGTATCCACTAGCAGTGAGGCTCCCTCATTAGCAGCTGAAATTACTGAGAGTTGTGTTGGTGGGGGAGGTCAAGATATCTTGGCAAGTGGCCAGCAGGATGATGGGTGAATATCTGCATGTAAGGTGCCTTCTTCTGTTCCCCCACCACACACACATATAGGTGGGGAGAGGAACTCTGTGATGAATCTCTGGACTCAAGGGGTTCCACTGGCTAAGGACAGCAACTGTGAGTGGGGTACAGAGAAGGGATGGGTTGCTGGACATAAGAACCTCAGGACACTGACCAACTTACTTGGGGGTGGGTTGTTTGTGTTTATGAACCCTAGTTGTGCTGTTTTCCCAAATTAATGCTGAGTTATTTCCGCCCTATTAAAAGTTTTTGCTACACTCAGACTCTGTGCTTGTGAGAGGGGAAGTATTGCCTCTTAGGCCTGGTCTACACTACACGTTTATACCGAATTTAGCAGCGTTAAACCGATTTAACCCTGCACCCGTCCACACAACAAAGCCCTTTATATCGATATAAAGGGCTCCTAAAACCGATTTCTATACTCCTTCCCGACGAGGGGAGTAGCACTGAAATCGGTATTGCCATGTCGGATTAGGGTTAGTGTGCCACAATTCGACGGTATTGGCCTCCGGGCGGTATCCCGCAGTGCACCATTGTGACCGCTCTGGAAAGCCATCTGAACTGGCCAGGTAGACAGGAAAAGCCCCGCAAACTGTTGAATTTCATTTCCTGTTTGGCCAGCGTGGAGAGCTCACCAGCACAGGTAACAATGCAGTCTCCTGAGAACTGAAAAAGAGCTCCAGCATGGACTGCACGGGAGGTACTGGATCTGATCGCTATATGGGGAGAGGATTCCATGCTAACAGAACTCCGTTCCAAAAGACGAAATGAAAAAACATTTGAAAAAGTTTCCAAGGCCATGATGCAGAGGGACCACACCAGGGACTCAGTACAGTGCCATGTGAAAGTTAAGGAGCTCAGACAAGCCTACCAGAAAACCAAAGAAGCAAACGGAAGGTCCGGGGCAGGGCCGAAAACATGCCGCTTCTACACTGAGCTGCATGCAATTCTAGGGGGGTCCGCCACCACTACCCCACCCCTGTCCGTGGATTCCGAGGTGGGGGTGGTAATCTCAGCCATGCCTGAGGATTCTGCGGACGGGGAAGATGATGAGGAGGAGGAGGAGGACAAGCTTGCAGAGAGCACACAGCACTCCGTTCTCCCCAACAGCCAGGAGCTTTTTCTCACCCTGACGGAATTACCCTCCCAGCCCTCCCAAGCCACTATCCCAGACAATGAAGCCATGGAAGGGACCTCTGGTGAGTGTACCTTTGTAAATATAAAACATGGTTTAAAAGCAAGCATTTTTTAATGATTAATTTGCCCTGAGGACTTGGGATGCATTCGCAGCCAGTAAAGTTACTGGAAAAGTCTGTTAACATGTCTGGGGATGGAGCGGAAATCCTCCAGGGACATCTCCATAAAGCTGTCCTGGAGGTACTCCAACAGCCTTTGCAGAAGGTTTCTGGGCAGGGCAGCCTTATTCCGTCCTCCATGGTAGGACACTTGACCACGCCATGCATGTAGCAAGTAATCTGGTATCATTGCATGACAAAGCCTAGCTGCGTGTTTGCTGGCATTCAAGCAACATCCGTTCTTTATCTCGCTGTGTTATCCTCAGGAGAGTGATATCATTCATGGTAACCTGGTTGAAATTCAGGAATTTAATTAAGGGGACAGAGATGGTTGGGCTGTTTGCCTGTGGCTTAAAAGAAATCTTTCCCTGCATTTAGCCAAGCAGGGCGGGAGGGGTGATTGGCGCTGAGCTTTTTTGTGTTTGGCTAGCTGGGATCTTCCCTGCTACCAGCCACGCGGTGGGGGAAGGGTGGCTAGCAGCGATCTTCCATGATACCAGCCACGCGGTGGGGGAAGAGGTAAAGCGATCATCCCAGAGAATTGGATGGGGGCGGTTCTGGTGCTGCATGTTAACAGGAAAGAAGCAGCACTCAATGGGCTTTGCTTGCTATTTGGGAAAGGAGGGCGCTGGATATATGAAGGCTGCAGAAGCCGAAAGACAATGGCTTACCATGGCCGCATGCAAGCCGAATTCTGATGCCCGGACCTGTGTCTGTGATCGCTAACACCAAAGCCGCAGGCACTCAATATTAAGATGCAAAATGCGACCTTGTAGTGAGATCACATGTGCTATGTAAGGTGAATAGTGTTGTTCACCGTGAAAGAGTATAACCATTGTTCTGTAAAATGTATCTTTTAAAATACTTCTCTCCCTTTTTTCCCTCCCTCCTGCAGCTGCAAATTTTTCAAGTCTTCCTCCTCCATCTCGAAGGCTATCTCAGATAAGGCGGCAGAAAAAAAAGACGCGAGACAAAATGTTCTCGGAAATCATGGAAGTGACCCACAATGAAAGAGCTCATCTGAATGAGTGGAAGGACGTGGTATCAAAGTACAGGAAAGATGCCAGTGACCGTGAGGACAGGAGGGACCAACGTGAGGATAGGAGGTATGAACGTGAGGAGAGGAGAGATGCTTGAGATGAGAGGTAGCGGCAGGAGGATCTGAGGTGTCGGGATGCAACTCTGGGGCTGCTGCATGATCAAATGGACATGCTCCAGTGTCTGGTGGAGCTTCAGGAATGGCAGCAGGATCACAGAGTGCCACTGCAGACCCTGTATAACCGCCCTCTCTTCTCACCATGTTCCTTAGCTTCCTCACCCACCAGACAACTAAGAATGCATGGGGGGAGGCTCCGTGCACCCGCCCATTCACCCCAGTGGATAGCCCAACCAAAAGACTGCCATTATTTTGAAATTGTTTTAGTGGCCTTTTCCTTCCCTCCTATCCTCCTCCCAAACCCCACCCAAGCTACCTTGTCAGTTCTCGCCCTCTTTTTATAATTAATTAATAAAGAATACATGATTTTTAAACGAGAGTTATTTTATTTCCTTAGGAAGCAAGCGGTAATCGAAGGGGGAGGGTGGGTGGCTTATAGGGAATGAGTTAATCAAGGGGGAGGGGGGGTTCATCAAGGAGAAACAAACACAACAGTCACACCGTACCCTGGCCCGTGATGAAACTGGTTTTCAAAGCTTCTCTGATGCACACCACTTCCTGGTGTGCTCTTCTAATCGCCCTGGTGTCTGGCTGCGCGTAATCAGCAGCCAGGTGATTTGCCTCAGCCTCCCACCCCGCCATAAAGGTCTCCCCCTTACTCTCACAGAGATTGTGGAGCACACAGCAAGCAGCAATAACAATGGGGACATTGGTTTGGCTGAGGTCTGAGCGAGTCAGTAATGTGCGCCAGCGTGCCTTTAAATGGCCAAATGCACATTCTACCACTATTCTGCACTTGCTCAGCCTATAGTTGAACAACTCCTGACTACTGTCCAGGCTGCCTGTGTATGACTTCATGAGCCATGGCATCAAGGGGTAGGCTGAGTCACCCAGGATAACTACAGGCATTTCAACATCCCCAACTGTTAATTTCTGGTCTGGGAAATAATTCCCTTGCTGCAGCCGTTTAAACAGAGTAGTGTTCCTGAAGACGTGAGCGTCATGAACCCTTCCCGGCCATCCCACGTGGATGTTGGTGAAACGTCCCTTGTGATCCACCAGTGCTTGCAGCACCATGGAAAAGTACCCCTTGCGGTTTATGTACTGGGTGCCCTGGTGCTCTGGTGCCAAGATAGGGATATGAGTTCCATCTATCGCCCCACCACAGTTAGGGAATCCCATTGCAGCAAAGCCATCCACTATGACCTGCACATTTCCCAGAGTCACAACCTTTCGTAGCAGCAGCTTAATGATTGCTTTGGCTACTTGCATCACAGCAGCCCCCACAGTAGATTTGCCCACTCCAAATTGATTTCCGACTGACTGGTAGCTGTCTGGCGTTGCAAGCTTCCAGAGGGCTATTGCCACTCACTTCTCAACTGTGAGGGCTGCTCTCATCTTGGTATTCTGGCGTTTCAGGGCAGGGGAAAGCAAGTCACAAAGTTCCATGAAAGTGCCCTTACGCATGCGAAAGTTTCGCAGCCACTGGGAATTGTCCCACACATGCAACACTATGCAGTCCCACCAGTCTGTGCTTGTTTCCTGGGCCCAAAATCGGCGTTCAATGGGTAGAACCTGCCCCATTACCAGCATGATCTCCAAAGCGCAGGGGTCTGCGGTTTGAGAGAATTCTGTGTCCATGTCCTCATTACTCTCATCGCCGCGCTGCCGTAGCCGCCTCCTCCTCAACTGATTTTGCAGGTCCTGGTTCAGCATTGACTGCACGAGAATGCGCGAGGTGTTTACAACGTCCATGATTGCTGTCTTGAGCTGAGCAGGGTCTATGCTTGCCGTTGTGACGTTATTGATATAAACTGGGACCATATAGAACATGGTTTGCAACCAAGGTCCTGTAGCGGCACCAAAACTTAGGTAAAGGGGGTCATATAAGGTGTCTAAGACCAGGTTATGGGTTGCTGGTTGTGATTATGCTGTCTATATGTATGTATCATTTTGTAGTTGAAGTTGTAAGTACTGGCTCTATACTGTCTGTATTTTGTATTTGTGCTCTGCTTCTGGGTGACACCGCAGACAAGTTGGTGTTAGCTCTGCCTAGCCTGCTTGATGGCCCATTAATGACCATCAGCTACACAATTGACCCATGGAGAGAAGGCAGACACACCTTGTGACTCAGCAAAGTATGCAGGGACTTGCCCATGTGACTCCAGACTTCATTTTGCTGTAATTTTCCACAGTAAGGACAAAGAGGTTCTTACACCTGGAAAAGCTTATGAGGCTAATGCCTCATCTCCATCTGGTCTTCAATCCTGCTTCTTACCTCTGGAGGGACTTTGCTATAAACTGAAGCTCTGCACAAAGGACTGATGACCCATCCCAGCGGGGGATGTACTCCAGACACTTGATTTAAACCTGCAGTTTACTCCATCACTACTACAAGCCTGAACTAAGACCTTTGCCATTACTGTATGTAATTGATTCCATTTAACCAATTCTAGCTCTCATCTCTACCTTTTTCCCTTTATGAATAAACATTTAGATTTTAGGTTCTAAAGGATTGGCAACAGCGTGATTTGTGGGTAAGATCTGATTTGTATATTGACCTGGGTCTGGGGCTTGATTCTTTGGAATCGAGAGAACCTTTTTCTTTTATTGGGGTGTTGGTTTTCATAACCATTCATCCCCAGGACAAGTGGCACTGGTGGTGATACTGGGAGACTGGAGTGTCTAAGGAAATTGCTTGTGTGACTTGTGGTTAGCCAATGGGATGAAACCGAAGTCCTTTTTGTCTGGATGGTTTGGTTTGACTTAGAGGTGGAAAAACCCCAGCCTAGGGCTGTAACTGCCCTGTTTGAGCAATTGGTCCTGAATTGGCACTCTCAGTTGGGTCCCGCCAGAACCGCATTGTCACAGCCGTGCTATGGTGTCTGCACAGTTCACCCAGGGAAAAAGGCGTGAAACGGTTGTCTGCTACTTGCACGGAGGGAGGGGTGAGGCTGTACCCAGAACCACCCGCGACAATGTTTTTTGCCCCATCAGGCACTGGGATCTCAACCCAGAATTCCAATGGGCGGGGGAGACTGCGGGAACTATGGGATAGCTACGGGATAGCTACCCACAGTGCAACGCTCCAGAAATCGACACTAGCCTTGGTACATGGACGCACACCGCCGAATTAATGTGCTTAGAGGGCCGCGTGCACTCGACTTTATACAATCTGTTTTAAAAAAGCGGTTTCTGTAAAATCAGAATAATCCCGTAGTGTAGACATACCCTTAGAGGCACCTGGGAGGTGGTGTGTAATTGTCCCAGGTCACTGGGTGGGGTCTCGAGCCACTTTTGTGTTGTATTGTTGAAAAGGAAGCCCTAGATACTGAACCCGGCCCTTGTTGCTGATGGCTCCACCTGGCAGAAGGGTTACCCAAACATGTAAACACCAAGGAGTTACCATCTAAATCCTAAGAGTGACAGAGTTGTTGAGAGCTGTCATTTCAACGGGTCTTTCAGGGCAGATCCAGGAGGCAGCCCAGGGGATCTCTGGCTTCAGAGTTAAAAAAACAAAAGAAGATGGAAAATTTTCCTGTGGCTTAATTTCGTCCATTCAGCTTCCAAGCCCACATGACCAGCTTCCTGACACATAGCATTTCCCAGGTCTGACAGGGCTATTAATTAATCATTTGTATTGCGAGGGTCCATGATTCCCCATCTGGAGGGACGGAAGGGGTGGGGCATGAGAACGATTCCCAGGCCTGAGCATAGGCGGCAGGTTTGTATAATTTTTGGTGGGGCCCAAAATGGTGGTGCCCCCCCGCTCCCACCCTGTAAGCCGATATAAAATGAAGCTACAATGCATCAGTGCCACAAGATTACAAGGGTCAATTAAAAGTGGAAAGTCAGAAGCAGCACTTGCCTACTTCAATATACAGTATTATATTTTGTTGCACCTGTTGTGATGAAGTGGGAATGTCCTTAATATTTTCTCTGAATACTGTGTGGGTGCCTCAGTTTCCCCTGCAAGATGCCAACTGAAGGTGTTGGGGACAAAGATCAGGTGGCCTCCTTGTCCGGAAGAGACACAGAGGCCAGAGGAGGGAGTGTCAGTTTGGAGCTGGCTGGGGAAATGGGGAGAGACCCAGAACTTGGTTCTGGGCTCACCAAGATGGACCTGACAGAGGGGTTCTGTGTTCTGTACCTACAAGCTCTGTTTAAACTGTGTTCCTGTCATCTAATAAACCTTCTGTTTTACAGTCTGGCTGAGAGTCACATCTGACTGCGGAGTTGGGGTGCAGGGACCTCTGGTTGCCCCAGGAGAGGTCAGAACCTTCAGTTGGCACCTTGCAGAAACTGATTTGGGAGAAATGAAGTAAAAGCTGCCCAAACCGAGCTTGAGCACACCTGAATTTTGAGGTGTTCAAATCTGGAAGGCAGGTGCTGGGGGTGGGAGAGGGCTGTGGGCTCCATGGGGCAGCAAATGTCTGGAGCTGCACGGAGCCAGACACACTGGTCTGAGTGGCACAGTAAGCGGTTTGGGGGTTGGAGAAGGGGTAGGGAGTTCCGCAGTCAAGGGGGTTGGATGGGGCAGAGGTTCGGAGGGGCAGTGAGGGGACAGGCAGCAATTGGATAGGCATGGGAGTCCAGGAGGTTTATCAGGGGACAGGTAGAGGGGTTCTGGGGGGAAGTTGGGTGGGGTCTCAGGAGGGGGCAGTTGGGGACAAGGAGAAGGGAGGCTTAGATAGGGGCTGGGGTCCCAAGGGGCAGTTAGGAGCAGGGGGTCTCAGGAGGGGGTAATCGGGGGACAAGGACCAGTGGTGCTTAGATAGGGGGTGGAGGTCCTGGGGGGCAGTTGGGGCAAGGGTCTGGGGAGGGGGCAATCAGCGGCCAGGGGCTGGGATTCAAAGGGCTCTGGGCTGCTGGCAGCTGCGGGGAGCCCTGAGCCCTTTAAATCCCAGCCGCCTCCCCGGCTGGGATTCAAAGGGCTCTGGGTTCCCTGCCCCTGGGGCAGTGCAGAGCCCTCTGACTCCCGGCCGCGGCTGGGATTTAAAGGGCTCTGGGCTCCCCGCGCTTGCAGGCAGCCCAGAGCCCTCTGACTCCCGGCCGCGGCTGGGACTTAAAAGGCTCTGGGCTCCCCGCGGCTGCAGGCAGCCAGAGCCTCTGATTCCCCAGCCCAGAGCCCTCTGACTCCCGGCCGCGGCTGGGATTTAAAAGGCTCTGGGTTCCCCGCGCTTGCAGGCAGCCCAGAGCCTCTGACTCCCGGCCACGGCTGGGATTTAAAAGGCTCTGGGCTCCCCGCGCTTGCAGGCAGCCCAGAGCCCTCTGACTCCCGGCCGCGGCTGGGATTTAAAAGGCTCTGGGTTCCCCGCGGCTGCAGGCAGCCCAGAGCCCTCTGACTCCCGGCCGCGGCTGGGATTTAAAAGGCTCTGGGTTCCCCGCGGCTGCAGGCAGCCCAGAGCCTCTGATTCCCGGCCGCGGCTGGGATTTAAAAGGCTCTGGGCTCCCCGCGCTTGCAGGCAGCCCAGAGCCCTCTGATTCCCGGCCGCGGCTGGGATTTAAAAGGCTCTGGGCTCCCCGCGGCTGCAGGCAGCCCAGAGCCCTCTGATTCCCGGCCGCGGCTGGGATTTAAAAGGCTCTGGGCTCCCCGCGGCTGCAGGCAGCCCAGAGCCTCTGACTCCCGGCCGCGGCTGGGATTTAAAAAGCTCTGGGCTCCCCGCGCTTGCAGGCAGCCCAGAGCCCTGTGACTCCCGTCCGCGGCTGGGATTTAAAAGGCTCTGGGCTCCCCGCGGCTGCAGGCAGCCCAGAGCCTCTGACTCCCGGCCGCGGCTGGGATTTAAAAGGCTCTGGGCTCCCCGCGGCTGCAGGCAGCCAGAGCCTCTGATTCCCGGCCGCGGCTGGGATTTAAAAGGCTCTGGGCTCCCCGCAGCTGCAGGCAGCCCAGAGCCCCTGATTCCCGGCCGCGGCTGGGATTTAAAAGGCTCTGGGCTCCCCACGGCTGCAGGCAGCCCAGAGCCCTCTGATTCCCGGCCGCGGCTGGGATTTAAAAGGCTCTGGGCTCCCCGCGCTTGCAGGCAGCCCAGAGCCCTCTGACTCCCGGCCGCGGCTGGGATTTAAAAGGCTCTGGGTTCCCCGCGCTTGCAGGCAGCCCAGAGCCTCTGACTCCCGGCCACGGCTGGGATTTAAAAGGCTCTGGGCTCCCCGCGCTTGCAGGCAGCCCAGAGCCCTCTGACTCCCGGCCGCGGCTGGGATTTAAAAGGCTCTGGGTTCCCCGCGGCTGCAGGCAGCCCAGAGCCCTCTGACTCCCGGCCGCGGCTGGGATTTAAAAGGCTCTGGGTTCCCCGCGGCTGCAGGCAGCCCAGAGCCTCTGATTCCCGGCCGCGGCTGGGATTTAAAAGGCTCTGGGCTCCCCGCGCTTGCAGGCAGCCCAGAGCCCTCTGATTCCCGGCCGCGGCTGGGATTTAAAAGGCTCTGGGCTCCCCGCGGCTGCAGGCAGCCCAGAGCCCTCTGATTCCCGGCCGCGGCTGGGATTTAAAAGGCTCTGGGCTCCCCGCGGCTGCAGGCAGCCCAGAGCCTCTGACTCCCGGCCGCGGCTGGGATTTAAAAAGCTCTGGGCTCCCCGCGCTTGCAGGCAGCCCAGAGCCCTGTGACTCCCGTCCGCGGCTGGGATTTAAAAGGCTCTGGGCTCCCCGCGGCTGCAGGCAGCCCAGAGCCTCTGACTCCCGGCCACGGCTGGGATTTAAAAGGCTCTGGGCTCCCCGCGCTTGCAGGCAGCCCAGAGCCCTCTGACTCCCGGCCGCGGCTGGGATTTAAAAGGGGCGAAACCTAGCTCCAACTATTGGTGGAGCAGAGCCCCTGACTGTAAATATTCCTGGGGCTAAAGCCCCAGGAGCCCATATAAGTCGGCGCCCATGGGCCTGAGTTCACAAGCTCCGACCAAACATTTTCAAAGTTATAAACTAAAACTTACATATTTCCCCGTAGCATGGAGTGCCGCCATGGCAAGTGAGATGAATGTAGGCAGAGACTGACAAGCATTTCACAGAGTCTAAGCACTAAGTATATTCTTGTAAAACTAATCCCTGTTTTGAGCAAAACTACTGTACAGGTGTGACCTGATCTGGGCTCCAGCTGCGAGGGTGTCAGTTCTTCGCTAACATCAGCAGCCTGGGCAAGAGCTGGCATCTGGCCTGCCAGGGTCACACCTGCTGGCATTTCTATGTCACGACCGGTGTCTGCGGCAGTGGAGCGGAGGGGCTGTTCTCGGCGTGTGGTGAGGAGGGGACAGACACCCCGTGAGGCTGCAGGTTCTGGGCCCTCATGGTTTCATGGATCCATAGATTGGAAAGGCAAAAGGGGGTGCTGTGATCATTCAGTCCAACACCCTCTTCCCACCCCCTGGTGACACAGCCTAGGAGCGTCCCACACAACAGACCCAGAACTCCATGGCAAATGCCCCAGCCTCTCCATGGGATCCAGGAGTTCTTCCCCTCCCCATTGTCCACAGCCCTGTTGCTTCCAGGCAGCTCATCAGGGGCAGTCTGCCAAGGCTCAGCTCATGAGGCACATTCTGATCCGACCAAGGGATGGGGAAAGCTAAGCTGATAGCAGAAGCAGTGGCATGAGGCCATGACCAGCACAGATTAGCCTGCCTTGCCCCACCACAGCCTGGGAAAGGACACCTCCCCGCCCAATGGAGACAAGAGCTAGAGAGCTCCAGTGAGGTCTTCCCCCACTGTTGGGATACAAGGCCTCTGAGGGGCTCAGATTAGACAGATCAGTCACTGCCTCGGAGAGAAATACCTTGATCGGCTGCCAGGCAGGCAGGCATGAGTCTGTCTAAGTGTGGAAGGAGGCACGAAAGAGAAACTGAGTCTTCAAACTAGGATCTGCACACGGTGAGACCCAGGGTTCCATATGTCCAGTGGCAGGGAGTTCCACAGGACCCATTCACAGTGACGTCATCCTACGGGACCATGGCAGTATGTATGGGCATCTCTCCGGGATCCCTGGAGGTACATATCCTGTGAGGGTTAGGGTGATGCATTTGCAGCAATCTGTATGGCTGTACAGTCAGTTAGCTGTGCTACAGCTGGAATCTTTTCACATCTGCTCCCAGCCAAAATAAGCCAGGCTGCAATGGCTGGATCCCTCCAGACAGGTCCATGTCCCTAGGACGGGGCGACCTCTGCTGGCCAGGGAGCATTTTGAGACAACATGGCTATTTGAGTACCATAACAAGTGGGGTGGCAATGCAGCCCAGTGGATCGGGATTCAGGGACCCATCTCTGCCCCCAAATCAGTGGGTGATCTCGAGTAACTAGTTTCCCACCTCTCTGTGCCTCAGTTTCCTCTCTCAAACTAACTCTCTATGGGTTGTTGTTTAGACTGAGAGTTTTTAAGGGCAGGGACTGTCCGTCTGAACATACCTGGTTCGGTCTGGTGCAGATCTCAGCTGGGGTGTTAGCACAATGCCATTGACAAGGTAAATGTTAATTCCTAATTCTGACAGCTATCTTGTAGGGGCCCCAAAGGGGCTGGCAAACCGGCTAATCCCACAGGCATCAGAGCAAAAAGGGTGGTGCTTTTGGATGGAAACCCCTGTGGTGCCAAAGCTATGCAGGATCCATGACCGGAGCAGCTGGCTGTATCAAAGCAGCTGGGAATAGAACTCAGGACTACTGACTTCCCCCATCCCCAACACCTCCCTTCTCAGGACATGTGCCAGCCTCTCCCTGACAGTGAGTTGGGGAAAAGTCCCCCTGGAGACAAAGGTCTGATTACTATTCCTAGCACTTGGAGAGCCTGCGATAGACAGGCCCTCCTGCAAAGTGCTGTCAAGGTATATAGACACAGAGTGAGGAAGGGAAACTGAGGCACCAGGGGAACGTTACTTGCTTAAGGTGGCCCAGGCCAGTGGCACAACTAGGTCTCCACCTGCTGATCTAGACACTGGACCACGCTTCCCCTGCAGGAGATGAAGCTGGCAGTGCCCATGTTCTAGAGGCAATAGTTGGGAGAGAAGCCCAGTCCTGATTCCTGCCATGTCCTTTCCATTGGCAGGTTGGCCCGCCTGGTGCAGCCCTCGCTGAGACTAGTGGGAGCGGTGGATGGAGTCGTTTAACACCTCACACTCCAACTGGACGCAACCCTTTATACCGGCATCATGGCGGCCAGCTGTCCTGATCGCCACGCTGGCCATCGGGCTGCCAGCCAACGCCTTCATCATCTGGCTGACAGGGTGGCGGCTGCGGCGCCGGGGCCTGTCCGTCTTCATCCTAAGCCTGGCCACCTCTGACTTCCTCTTCCTCTCCACCATGGTCATGCAGATCATAGAGACTCTGCTGAATGAAACCTGGGTGCTGGGCACTGCCATGTGCCGCCTGCACTACTTCCTCTACGACTTGAGCTACCACTGCAGCCTCTTCCTGCTGGCTGCCCTCAGTGTGGACCGCTGCCTGCTGGTGCTGCTGCCCCTCTGGTACCGCTGCCACCGCCCCCTGCGGCTCTCCAGCTACATCTGCTTGGGGGCCTGGCTGGTGGCCGCCCTGCTCACCATCAAGGGCTTCGTCTTCGCCGACGTCGTCCTGTATCCAAACAGGATGCTCGTCTGCTCTAGCGACCGGGGAGAGTACGAGTGGCCCCTGCTCCTCCTGGAGGTGCTGGTGGAGGGACTCTTCCCCTTCGTCGTCATGGTGACCACCCATGCCGCCACCTTGTCCCGCACCTTCCGGCGCCACACCCGGCCCCCCAGCAAGTTCTACCACATCGTGGCCGCCACCCTGTCAGCCTATGTGCTGCTCAACCTCCCCTTCCAGATCGTCCAGCTGCTCTTCCTGGTCTCCTGGAAGCACGAGAGGTTCAATTATCGCATCTTCCCCTTCATGGTCTACTTTGGCTACCTGATCAACCTCAACAGCAGCATCAACCCTCTTATCTACATCTTCTTCGGCTCCAGCATCTGCACGGGCTGCGGCCGCCACACAACCTCCTCCCTTGCCATGGCCCTCAACGAGGAGCAAGGGAGGAGCCCTGGGAACACGCCCAGCACGTCCTTCTCAGCCTAGCCTTGCCAACAAGACCCTGCTCTCCTCTCCCTCCATGGCCCAGCCTCTGCACTGGCACAGCTCCAGTTACCAGTCGAGTGATCACTGGCTCCCCTCACAGGGCCTGGCCACAATGGGGGGGGGGGCAGGATCTGTGCACAACTGTAGGTTCACTAGTGCAAAGACTTGTGTAAATCGGTGCAAGGTAGGGTTTGGTAAGGAGCAACCAGCTCCTGGAAGCTACTAGGAGAAGTCACACCAGTGCCAAGGCCCAGTTTGCCCCATTTCCCCAGCTTAGACAAGCTCCAGCAGGGACAGATCCTCAGCAGATGCAAAGCAGGCCCAGCTCCACACAGGTCAATGGCCCAGGAACACCTGGCCCTAGGCAAGGCAATGTAAACACTGACGTGGCTGCAGCTGCCAACCCACAGGTGCCAGGAGACACTGCGGTGAAGGGGACTCTGCCCCTTTGGGCCTATTTGTGCTTAGCAATCTTGCCTTTAGGTGTGGCTCCAAGGTCACTGTGTTCTAATACAATGGCTGTTCTGCACACTACAGCCAGATACCCAGCGCTGAGGGTACAGGTGCCCCCCTAACTCTGTCCCCCTGAGCCCCTGCAGCCTGACCGTTCTGACCTGCTAAAAGCAGGCCCAAGCTCCTCTTAGCACACATGACCATGACACAGAAGCTGCAGCCCAAGTGTATGTTGGGGGTGGGGCTGCATCAGAACCACACACCCGAAGGGTCAGAATTAAGGCCACGGGGCTGTCCTGGGGATCCCCACCTTCCCACACCCACCAGGGCACAGGTACTGCTCCCCCCCACCACTCCATGGGGGCAGGACACACCAAAGAGGGCCACACCCCATGGCTTTAATTCTGACCCCTTGGGCATGTGGTTAATTCTGACCTTCCCCCCAACACACACACAGAGCTCCCCCAGTTGTCCCAGCAGGGTGTCCAGTGTGTGGGCCTGGCTGCCCACCAGCACCTCCTGCTAGGGACTCAGAGCCACCTTTGCCCCCACCAGGCGGGAGTGGGGTAAGAGAGGTGCCCTGGAGATGCGCTGAGCTCATGTCAGCCCAGGGGCTCCCAGGTAAGTGACCGCAGGTAGGGGCATGGGGGATCAAGGGAAGAAGGGTTCCCCCTGCTGAGCAATCTCAGCCACACTGACACTGGGCTAGGGGGCTGAGAGCTGCATCACAAGGTGTTGGAGGGGGAAGTGATTTTCTACTACCCCCAGCTGGGGACTGGCCCAAATTTCCAAGGAACTGCCCAATTGCATGGCAAAAGGGGATCCATCGGGGGCCTTGGGATCCAGACCCCAGTTAGTCTGGATCTGCCCAGTGACCCCAGCAGGACGAGACAGGAGCTGCAAATTCATTCCTGGAGTGAAGAATGAGGAAGCAGGACAACAGCCCCTCTTTCCCACACAGGCCATTGGCAGGAGTGATTGAACCTGTGACCTTGGGAGCTAAAAACCATAAACCTCAACTGCTTGAGCTAACCTCCCCACTCTGGGAGAAGAAGGGTTGCTACTAACAGTAATTTTCCCTCTGCTGATACTCACCACTTCTTGTCAACTGTTTGAAATGGGCCACCTTGATTGCATTGGCCTCGTTAGCACTACAAAAGTAATTCCCTTCTCCCCCTTGGTAATCACCCCTTCTTGTCAACTATTGAGAATAGGCCACTTCCACCTTAATTGAATTGGCTTGTTAGCACTGACTTCCCCTCCCCCGCTTGGTAAGGCAACTCCCATCTTTTCATGTGCTATTATATTCTGCTTACTGTATTTTTCACTCCATGCATCTGATGAAGTGGGTTTTAGCCCACAAAAGCTTATACCCAAATAAATTTGTTAATCTCTAAGGTGCCACAAGGACTCCTCGTTGTTTTTGCTGAGACAGACTAACACAGCTGCCCCTCTGAAACCTGCCCCCTGCTCTGTTAGCACAGGTGGAGCAGGCCCAGTGAGCTGTAGCTAAGGCCCAGGCACCCCAGCAAGAGCAGAGCACCATGCAGAACGGGCCTGAGTCACAACAGCTCCCCACAGTCCGATTCCACTCCCCTCCTTGGGGCCACATTCTGCCCCCTGCATCCCACAGGCCACCAGTCGCCTCCTACAGTCACAGTTGCTGCAGCTTCACGTCCCCATCTGAGGGCTCCTTTTACCCAGCGGTGCCAAGCTAGGGTGGGGACCCCATCTGTGTGTGTCCTCCTGGGCTGTAAGCAGGGGTGAAAGCAGAAATAGGGACTTACCGGCACAGGGCTGGGCTGGGGCTGGCTCTGGCCCCTGGATGGGATGGGGCCTCAGGCGGAAGGGGCAGGGATGGGGGGTCAGAGCCAGCCCCAACCCAGCCCCGTGCCGGTAAGTCCCTATTTCTACTATTTCTACCTATTTCTAAGTGCCCTCCCCCTCCTCCGCCGGGGTAGCAGCGGCAGCCAGGGGCTCCAGCAGCAGTTTAAAGGGCCCAGGGCTCGGCCGCCACTACTGCCCTGGGCCCTTTAAACCACTGCCGGAGCCCCCGACTGCCGCTGCTACCTCAGGGCTCTGGCAGTAGGGCTCCAGTGGCTATTTAAAGGGCCCAGGACTCCCCTGCTTCTACCACCCCAGCCCTTTAAATAGCCCCTGGATCCCTGGGGTAGTAGCGGCGGGGCTCCGGCAGCTATTTAAAGGGCCCAGGGCAGTAGAGGCAGTGGGAGCCTCGGCCATTTAAATAACCCCCGGAGCCCCGCTGCCGCTACTCCAGAGCTCCAGCAACAGGGTTCTGGTGGCAATTTAAAGAGTCTGGGGCTCCAGCCACTGCTGGGAGCCCCAGGCTGTTATATCCTTGGGGCAGCCGGTGTAGGAAGCAATCACTTGAGGCCAGAGAGCAGACAGCTACCAAAACCTCCATTTTATTTACAGATTACAGAGAGCTCACACAGCCGGTTGAAACCGGCTGAGCTATCCCTTAATAGTCTAACTCAGTTGCCATAGTAACAAAACCCATGACAACCAAATACACAACATATTCCTCCCCCCCTAATAAGAACATCCCCTAAATAAAACACACACTAAACTAGAGAAGGAGGGTAGACTGCCTCCATTCCCGGCTAAACCCTGGGGATTATTTTGCCCCATAACCGTGGGTTCGCCCTAACTAAAGATCCAGCCGATAAGGAGGCCTTCTGTCTCTAGGTGGATTACGGCGAACTTCTGGTGTTGTTGCACCCGAAAGTACTAGGGGCTCAGGGTCCGCAGCACGAATAGGTGAGGAGGTGGTATCAGCTCGTGCTGGGCAAAGGGGTATCTCAGCTGCCGGCAGTAATGGAGGAGAACAGTCAGGAACAGGTGACTCATGATTCAGTGTCTCACCAGGAGGGGTGAAGTCAAACCCCTCAACTGCAGATGGGTCCTGAAGACTGGCATGACCTGGCAACAGCTGATCTACATGTCGCCGCCAGGTAAGATTCTCTGCAGTCCGGACTGTATAGGAAACAGGTCCTGTTTGAGTGATGACGGTGGCCGGGACCCATTTAGCTCTGGAAGTATAATTCCGAGCCAAAACTGGCTGTCCTGGGCTAAAGGTTCGGTCTTTTGCTCTGGGTGCCCGTCTGATGACTTGATATTGCTGCTGATGTTGCACAGTTTGTCTGGGTTCAGAAGGTTTCAGCAGATCAAAGCAAGTGCGCAGCTGTCGTCCCATCATTAGAAAAACTGGGGAAGCCTGGGTCGTAGCATGAGGTGTGTTTCTATAGGAAAGTAAGAAGGTATCCAGACGCTTTTGAATGGAGTGTTGTCCCCTTGCTGATTTCAAAGCGTTTTTCATTGTCTGCACAAATCTTTCAGCTAATCCGTTGGTGGACGGATGATATGGTGCTGACGTGATGTGGTGTATCCCATTTGCCTTCATAAAATTTTGAAACTCCTGAGAGACGAACTGCGGTCCGTTGTCACTCACAAGTTGTTCTGGCAGACCAAAACGACTAAAGAGTCCTCGTAGTTTTTGGATAGTACTCTCTGCAGTAGTGGACTGCATTATAGAGACTTCTGGCCATTTAGAATGGGCATCTACTGCCACCAAGAACATGCTTCCTTCAAGGGGGCCAGCAAAGTCAACGTGAATACGTTGCCAAGGGTTTTCAGGCCAGTCCCATGGGTGTAGGGGTGCCCACAGGGGTGCATTTCTTACACCCTGACATGACATACAAGCTATTGCCTTCTCTTCAATAGCACCGTCCAATCTAGGCCACCAAAAATAGCTTCGTGCAATTTCCTTCATGCGCACTATTCCACAGTGACCGGAATGTAGCTGTTCTAACATCTGTGATCTCAGGGGTGGTGGAATAATGACACGCCTCCCCCACAACAAACAACCAGATTGGACCGATAACTCCGTCCGCCTGGACATGTAGGGAACAAGGTCGGGTGAGACCGGAGAGGTTTGTCGAGTTTTTCCATGCATCACCAGGTCCATAACTTGGGATAATACTGGGTCAACGCGGGTTGCCTTCTTTATCTGAGTAGCAGTGATGGGTGTATTCTCTACCTGTTCAAAGTAGAAGATTTCCTTTTGGGCACTATCTTGATGTTTGACCGGTAAAGGCAACCTTGAGAGGCCATCTGCATTGCCGTGCAGAGTGGATTTCCGATATTTGATTTCATATGTGTGTGCAGAAAGTATCAATGCCCAACGTTGCATACGACTAGCAGCTAATGGGGGAATGCCTGTGTAGGGTCCAAATATTGATGTCAGAGGTCGATGGTCTGTAAGAAGAGTAAACTTTCGCCCAAACAGGTACCGATGAAACTTCCTAATTCCAAAAACAATTCCTAATGCCTCACGTTCGATTTGGGCGTAGTTAGTTTCTGCTTTGCTTAGAGTGCATGAAGCAAAAGCAATAGGTCTTTCTTCTCCCGAAGGCATAATGTGTGACACGACCGCTCCCACTCCATAAGGGGAAGCATCGCAGGCCAATTGCAGGGGTAAGGATGGATCAAAGTGCGTTAGAACTTCAGAATTTAGCAATGTATCCTTAGCTTTGTTAAATGTAACATCACAGGCTTCAGTCCACTTCCAGGCCTTGTTCTGCCCAAGGAGCTCATGAAGTGGTTTTAGCAGTGTGGCTAACTGTGAGATGAACTTTCCATAGTAGTTCAGTAGTCCTAGAAATGAGCGTAGCTGGCTTACATTTCGAGGTGGGGGAGCCTCCACAATAGCTTTAACTTTTGCAGGGGCCTTATGAAGACCTGCAGAATCGATGATGTGTCCCAAATATTCAACAGAGGGCTTGAAGAATTCACACTTGTCTTTGCGAACTCGTAGGCCATACTCTTCCAGTCTTTGTAGGGTAGCCTCTAAATTCTTTAAGTGATCCTCTTCATTTCTTCCAGTGACCAGGATATCATCCAGATAGCACTGAACTCCTGACAAGCCACACAAGATCTGGTCCATAGCCCTCTGGAACAGGGCGGGAGCCGATGTGATTCCGAAGGGTAGGCGACAGTATCGATAAAGCCCCTTATGAGTCACAATAGTCAACAGCTCTTGGGACTTTTCATCGACGTGCATCTGTAAATATGCTTGACTCAGATCAATCTTACTGAACCTTTGTCCCCCAGCCAGGCCTGCGAAGAGGTCATCGATGCGGGGAAGCGGGTATTGCTCTGCACACAACACTGGGTTGACAGTGACTTTAAAATCACCGCAAATCCGGAGAGAGCCATCTTTCTTCACTATTGGAACGATAGGAGTGGCCCATGAGCTATGGGTAACTGGTATTAGGACTCCATTGGTGACCAGGCGCTCCAGGTCTGCTTCAACTTTTGGCCTGATGGCATATGGCACAGTTCGGGCTTTCAGATATTTTGGTGGACTGCCAGGTTTAATGTTCAATGTCACAGTGATTCTCTTCATACTTCCCAAATCATCTCCAAAAACAGCAGCATGTTTCCTTAGTATAGGGGTTAGACTGGTTTCTTCTTTAGTCATCCGGTGCACTTCTGCCCAGTTCGGCTGAATCTTCCCAAGCCAAGACCTACCCATTAAGGCTGGGTAGTCACCTCTCACCACAAACAGTGGCAATTTAGCCGCCTGTCCATTGAGCTCCACCTTAACATCAATAGTGCCCAACATGGGCACAGCTTCACCTGTATACGTCTTCAGAACAGTTTTTGTTGCCTTAAGCGGAAGATGCTGTAGCTTTTCTTTATACACAGTCTCAGGAACCAGCGAGACAGCTGCACCGGTGTCTAGTTCCATGAGTATAGGTTTGCCCTCCAATAAGGGGGTTACCCAGTATTCATGTGAGCCCGCTGCCAAAGACAAAACATGCAGTGGCACTTCCTCTTGTGAGGAGGTGTCACCTTGATCATCCTGGGTCTGCTCTAGGGTATGCAAGGTTCCTCTTTTTGTCGGCCAGACCACAGGCCTCTTTTTCTTTTGTTTACAGGCATACTCAATGTGTCCCTTTTTGCCACAGTGTCGACACACCAGGTCCTTACACCAGCATTCTGATGCCTGGTGACCCAGCTTACCACAGCGGTAACATTCTTGACTCTGCACCGTTTTGTGGGTCAGTTCTTGTGACACTTTTTGCACCCTAGGGGATGCACCGATGTATTGTGCCTCCCTTGTAGCCAGTTCCATGGAGACAGCAATATCAACAGCCTTCTGTAATGTAAGCTGAGCCTCTGTCAGTAGGCGCTTCCGTATAGCTTCACTGTACAGGCCACACACTAACCTGTCACGCAGGGCATCATTTAACATCTCTTTAAATTCACAGTGTTCTGCTAGCTTTTTTAAAATGGCTACAAATTGTACAACTGTTTCATCTTCCTTTTGGTCTCTTTTGTGGAACCTATATCTTTCAGCAATTACCAGTGGTTTTGGGGAGAAATGAGACCCCAGGATTTCCACAATGTCACTGTAAGATTTAGTCTCAGGCTTAACAGGGTGTAGTAAGCTGCGTAGCAGGGAGTAGGTTTTAGCCCCTACAACAGTTAAGAATATTGGCACCTTCTTCACTTCTGTAATGTCATTTGCAATACCAAAAAGCTCAAAACGCTCAGTATACACATGCCACTGCTCTGTATTCTCATCAAAAGGCTCCAGGGGCCTGGTCAGAGTAGCCATGATTTTTAGTTTCACTTTCACAGTCAGTGCAAACAAGCAGCTTTTTTTCTTTGTTTGGTCTTTACCTTGACTTCTACTTCCTTCTGTTACTGGAGCAGCACCAGGATCCTGTTATATCCTTGGGACAGCCGGTGTAGGAAGCAATCACTTGAGGCCAGAGAGCAGGCAGCTAACCAAAACCTCCATTTTATTTACATATATACAGAGAGCTCCCCCAGCCGGTTGAAACCGGTTGAGCTAACCCATAATAATCTAACTCAGTTGCCATAGCAACAAAACCATGACAACCAAATACACAACATATTCCTCCCCCCCTAATAAGAACATCCCCTAAATAAAACACACACTAGACTAGAGAAGGAGGGTAGACTGCCTCCATTCCCGGCTAAACCCTGGGGATTATTTTGCCCCATAACCGTGGGTTCGCCCTAGCTAAAGATCCAGCCGATGAGGAGGCCTTCTGTCTCTAGGTGGATTACGGCGAACTACTGGTGTTATTGCACCCGAAAGTACTAGGGGCTCAGGGTCCGCAGCACGAACAGGTGAGGAGGTGGTATCAGCTCGTGCTGGGCAAAGGGGTATCTCAGCCGCCGGCAGTAATGGAGGAGAACAGTCAGAAACAGGTGACTCGTGATTCGATCCCTCACCAGAAGAGGTGAAGTCAGACCCCTCAACTGCAGATGGGTCCTGAGGACTGGCATGACCTGGCAACAGCTGATCTACATGTCGCCGCCAGGTAACATTCTCTGCAGTCCGGACTGTGTAGGAAACAGGTCCTGTTTGAGTGATGACTGTGGCCGGAACCCATTTAGCTCTGGAAGTATAATTCCGAGCCAAAACTGGCTGTCCCGGGCTAAAGGTTCGGTCTTTTGCTCTGGGTGCCCGTCTGATGGCTTGATATTGCTGCTGATGTTGCACAATTTGTCAGGGTTCAGAAGGTTTCAGCAGATCAAAGCAAGTGCGCAGCTGTCATCCCATCATTAGAAAAGCCGGAGATGCGTGGGTCGTAGCATGAGGTGTGTTTCTGTAGGAAAGTAAAAAGGTATCCAGACGCTTTTGAATGGAGTGTTGTCCCCTTGCTGATTTCAAAGCGTTTTTCATTGTCTGCACAAATCTTTCAGCTAATCCGTTGGTGGACGGATGATATGGTGCTGATGTGATGTGCTGTATCCCATTTGCTTTCATAAAATTTTGAAACTCCTGAGAAACGAACTGCGGTCCGTTGTCGCTCACAAGTTGTTCTGGCAGACCAAAACGACTAAAGAGTCCTCGTAGTTTTTGGATAGTACTCTCTGCAGAAGTGGACTGCATTATAGAGACTTCTGGCCATTTAGAATGGGCATCTATTGCCACCAAGAACATGCTTCCTTCAAGGGGGCCAGCAAAGTCAACGTGAATACGTTGCCACGGGTTTTCAGGCCAGTCCCATGGGTGTAGGTGTGCCCACTGGGGTGCATTCCTCACACCCTGACATGACATACAAGCTTTTGCCTTCTCTTCAATAGCGCTGTCCAGTCCAGGCCACCAAAAATAGCTTCGTGCAATTTCCTTCATGCGCACTATTCCACAGTGACCGGAATGTAGCTGTTCTAACATCTGTGATCTCAGTGGTGGTGGAATAATGACACGTCTCCCCCACAACAAACAACCAGATTGGACCGATAACTCCGTCCGCTTGGACATGTAGGGAACAAGGTCGGATGAGACCGGAGAGGTTTGTCGAGATGTTCCATGCATCACCAGGTCCATAACGTGGGACAATACTGGGTCAACGCGAGTTGCCTTCTTTATCTGAGTAGCAGTGATGGGTGTATTCTCTACCTGTTCAAAGTAGAAGATTTCCTTGTGGGCACTATCTTGGTGTTTGAACGGCAAAGGCAACCTTGAGAGGCCATCTGCATTGCCGTGTAGAGTGGATTTCCGATATTTGATTTCATATGTGTGTGCTGAAAGTAACAATGCCCAACGTTGCATACGACTAGCAGCTAATGGGGGAATGCCTGTGTAAGGTCCAAAAATTGATGTCAGAGGTCGATGGTCTGTGAGAAGAGTAAATTTTCGCCCAAACAGGTACTGATGAAACTTCCGAATTCCAAAAACAATTCCTAATGCCTCACGTTCGATTTGGGCGTAGTTAGTTTCTGCTTTGCTTAGAGTGCGTGAAGCAAAAGCAATAGGTCTCTCTTCTCCTGAAGGCATAATATGTGACACGACTGCTCCCACTCCATAAGGGGAGGCATCGCAGGCCAATTGCAGTGGTAAGGATGGATCAAAGTGCGTTAGAACTTCAGAATTTAGCAATGCATCCTTAGCTTTGTTTAACGCAACATCACAGGCTTCAGTCCACTTCCAGGCCTTGTTCTGCCCAAGGAGCTCATGAAGTGGTTTTAGCAGTGTGGCTAACTGTGAGATGAACTTTCCATAATAGTTCAGGAGTCCTAGAAACGAGCGCAGCTGGCTTACATTTCGAGGTGGGGGAGCCTCCACAATAGCTTTAACTTTTGCAGGGGCCTTATGAAGACCTGCAGAATCGATGATGTGTCCCAAATATTCAACAGAGGGCTTGAAGAATTCACACTTGTCTTTGTGAACTCGTAGGCCATACTCTTCCAGTCTTTGTAGGGTAGCCTCTAAATTCTTTAAGTGATCCTCTTCATTTCTTCCAGTGACCAGGATATCATCCAGATAGCACTGAACTCCTGACAAGCCACACAAGATCTGGTCCATAGCCCTCTGGAACAGGGCGGGAGCCGATGTGATTCCGAAGGGTAGGCGACAGTATCGATAAAGCCCCTTATGAGTCACAATAGTCAACAGCTCTTGGGACTTTTCATCGACGTGCATCTGTAAATATGCTTGACTCAGATCAATCTTACTGAACTTTTGTCCCCCAGCCAGGCCTGCGAAGAGGTCATCAATGCGGGGAAGCGGGTATTGCTCTGCACACAACACTGGGTTGACAGTGACTTTAAAATCACCGCAAATCCGGAGAGAGAGCCATCTTTCTTCACTATTGGAACGATAGGAGTGGCCCATGAGCTATGGGTAACTGGTATTAGGACTCCATTGGTGACCAGGCGCTCCAGGTCTGCTTCAACTTTTGGCCTGATGGCATATGGCACAGTTCGGGCTTTCAGATATTTTGGTGGACTGCCAGGTTTAATGTTCAATGTCACAGTGATTCCCTTCATACTTCCCAAATCATCTCCAAAAACAGCAGCATGTTTCCTTAGTATAGGGGTTAGACTGGTTTCTTCTTTAGTCATCCGGTGCACTTCTGCCCAGTTCAGTTGAATCTTCCCAAGCCAAGACCTACCCATTAAGGCTGGGTAGTTACCTCTCACCACAAACAGTGGCAATTTAGCCACCTGTCCATTGAGCTCCACCTTAACATCAATAGTGCCCAGCATAGGCACAGCTTCTCCCGTATACGTCTTCAGAACAGTTTTTGTTGCCTTAAGCGGAAGATGCTGTAGCTTTTCTTTATACACAGTCTCGGAGATCAGTGAGACGGCTGCACCGGTGTCCAGTTCCATGCGTATACGTTTGCCATCCAATAACGGGGTTACCCAGTATTCATGTGAGCCCATTGCCAAAGACAAAACATGCAGTGGCACTTCCTCTTGCGATGAGGTGTCACCATGATCATCCTGGGTCTGCTCTAGGGTATGCAGGGTTCCTCTTTTTGTCGGACAGACCACAGGCCTCTTTTTCTTTTGTTTACAGGCACACTCAATGTGTCCCTTTTTGCCACAGTGTCGACACACCAGGTCCTTACACCAGCATTCTGATGCCTGGTGACCCGGCTTACCACAGCGGTAACATTCTTGACTCTGCACAGTTTTGTGGGTCGGTTCTTGTGACACTTTTTGCACCCTAGGGGGTGCACCGATGTATTGTGCCTCCCTTGTAGCCAGTTCCATGGAGACCGCAATGTCAACAGCCTTCTGTAAGGTAAGCTGAGCCTCTGTCAGTAGGCGCTTCCGTATAGCTTCACTGTACAGGCCACACACTAACCTGTCACGCAGGGCATCATGTAACATTTCTTTAAATTCACAGTGTTCTGCTAGCTTTTTTAAAATGGCTACAAATTGTACAACTGTTTCATCTTCCTTTTGGTCTCTTTTGTGGAACCTATATCTTTCAGCAATTACCAGTGGTTTTGGGGAGAAATGAGACCCCAGGATTTCCGCAATGTCACTGTAAGATTTAGTCTCAGGCTTAACAGGGTGTAGTAAGCTGCGTAGCAGAGAGTAGGTTTTAGCCCCTACAACAGTTAAGAATATTGGCACCTTCTTCGCTTCTGTAATGTCATTTGCAATACCAAAAAGCTCAAAACGCTCAGTATACACATGCCACTGCTCTGTATTCTCATCAAAAGGCTCCAGGGGCCTGGTCAGAGTAGCCATGATTTTTAGTTTCACTTTCACAGTCAGTGCAAACAAGCAGCTTTTTTGTTTGTTTGTTCTTTACCTTAACTTCTACTTCCTTCTGTTACTGGAGCAGCACCGGAATCCCATCCTCGTCGCCAGTGTTATATCCTTGGGACAGCCGGTGTAGGAAGCAATCACTTGAGGCCAGAGAGCAGGCAGCTAACCAAAACCTCCATTTTATTTACATATATACAGAGAGCTCCCCCAGCCGGTTGAAACCGGTTGAGCTAACCCATAATAATCTAACTCAGTTGCCATAGCAACAAAACCATGACAACCAAATACACAACAGATCCCACCCTCGTCGCCAGTGTTATATCCTTGGGGCAGCCGGTGTAGGAAGCAATCACTTGAGGCCAGAGAGCAGACAGCTACCAAAACCTCCATTTTATTTACAGATTACAGAGAGCTCACACAGCCGGTTGAAACCGGCTGAGCTATCCCTTAATAGTCTAACTCAGTTGCCATAGTAACAAAACCCATGACAACCAAATACACAACACAGGCCCTTTAAATTGCTACTTTGGGAAGCCAGGCCACTCCGGTACGGTGCACTGGTTCTTGCCGGTACGCCGTTCCGGGGCGTAACGGCTTACTTTCACCTCTGGCTGCAAGGAGACTGTGATCGTCCATTGCATTTGCTGTACTGCCATGTCCAGCACCAGTGGATTTGGTGGCTATGTGGCTCGGAGTGACTGGTACAGATGCTGCTTTGCCACCTGCTGCAACCCATATGCTAGTAAGCTTTTGCTCTGTTCTAAGGCCGCTGCACCAATCCAGCTAGGGAGGGGGTAGCGTTAAAGCTGCTGTCACCCCCAGGGAGGAGGGATCACATGCCAGTCATGAGAGGGACATCCTGTGTTTGACAGCCCACAGCGGGTCTGTCCCCTGTTAGCCCAGGCTCTGCGAGGGGTGCTAGACCTGTGGATATCCCATCAGGCATCACCCTTGAGATGAATTGAGCTATCCCATCATGCATTGCTCTGCATCATGGCCCTCCTCCCATATCAGTACTTTGAGGGGGTCACCTTCCTCTCCAGCCACAGTGGTGGGAGCCGTCCTAAGCAGTGTCCCTCCCCCCCCCCCAATTCTGAGCCCCCTGCTGCCCCCTTTGCCCCATAGGCACGGTGTTCCCTGCCTTTGAGATCGAAGCATACAAGATCACCAGGCACATGGACTATCCCCGCTACCCTGAGGGGGAGATCTAGGCCATGGTGCATCCCAAGCTGCAAGTGGGCGTGGGCTGGGAATAGGGTGGTCCCAGCCCCTGCATTGTTGTTCTCTCTGGGAGGCAGAGCTCACAGCTGTAGCTCCAGCATGCCCGCAAAGCCAGCCTGGCAATGACAAGGACTGACTCACCGGCCAAGATTCTCCCCCAGCCCTTCTCTGAGCTCAGGGCAGAGCAAGGGGGGGTGGCTTTAAATCACCTCTGTGCCCTGCATTGTGGGCTGTGCGCCTGGCCCCTGGTGTGGGTTAAAGCAGCCCAGGGGGCTGGGAGCAGGGCTCTTACACCAGCTCTAGAGCAGCTGGGACATCTCTGCTTCTGTTTCTTCTACTGAGCGGCACAAAGGGGCCTTAGTGCTACTGGACCCCAAAGGATCCGCCATGGCAAGGCAGTGCCAGAGTTAGCCCCCGAGCTCAGCAGGGTGAAGCTGGGTTTACTCTGGGGCACGGGGTGAGTGGAGTTGATTCCATGATCTTGGTTATGCAGCCCTCGGGCTCAAGGGAGCTGTAGACTGTAGCAATACAACACCAGGCTGGATGACACTGGACAGCCAGGAGATGAGTTGAGGTGGGCTTAGTTCACTAGGCACTGTGACCTGCATGGGGTCTTGCCACATGTCTAATAAAATGTTTGGTTACCAGAAGGTAATTCCAGAACAGCTGAGCGGTGAACAGCAGAGGCTAACAGAGAGAGTTTGCCTGGGATCTGTCCAAGAGGAGGTGCGCTAAGTGCTGCATTAGGGGGGCTGTGTTGGTGAGTATCTGAGGCCTGGTCTACACTAGGAGGTTATGTCGAACTTAGCAGCGTTAAATCGAATTAACCCTGCACCCGTCCACACAACGAAGCTATTTAGTTTGACATACAGGTCTCTTTAGTTCGATTTCTGTACTCCTCTCCGACGAGGGGAGTAGCGCTAAATTCGACATGGCCATGTCGAATTAGGGTAGGTGTGGATGGAATTCGACGCTAATAGCTCCGGGAGCTATCCCACAGTGCACCACTCTGTTGACGCTCTGGACAGCAGTCCGAGCTCGGATGCTCTGACCAGCCACACAGGAAAAACCCCGGGAAAATTTGAATTCCTTTTCCTGTCTGGCCAGTTTGAATCTCATTTCCTGTTTAGACATCGTGGCGAGCTCAGCAGCACTGGCAACGATGCAGAGCTCTCCAGCAGAGGTGTCCATGCAATCTCAGAATAGAAAGAGGGCCCCAGCATGGACTGACTGGGAAGTTTTGGATCTGATCGCTGTGTGGGGCGATGAGTCTGTGCTTTCGGAGCTGCGCTCCAAAAAACGGAATGCAAAGATCTACAAGAAGATCTCCAAAGCCATGACAGAGAGAGGATACAGCCGGGATGCAACACAGTGCCGCTTGAAAATCAAGGACCTGAGACAAGGCTACCAGAAGATCAAAGCGGCAAACGGATGCTCCGGATCCCAGCCCCAGACATGCCGCTTCTACGAGGCACTGCATTCCATTCTAGGTGCGGCCGCCACCACTACCCCACCACTGACCGTGGACTCTGACGATGGGATAGTGTCCACGGCCAGTTCCTCGGAGATGTTCGCGGACGGGGAAGATGAGGAAGGAGATGAGGAGGACGAGGCAGTCGACAGCGCTTACAACGCTGATTTCCCCGACAGCCAGGATCTCTTCATCACCCTCACGGAGATCCCCTACCAACCCTCCCCAGCCGTTATCCCGGACCCTGAATCAGGGGAAGGATCAGTCGGTAAGTGCTTTAAACATGTAAACATTTATTTTTAACAGAACAGGAATATTAACTATGTGAAAAGAAGCTCAATATGTACGGGGATAGAACAGAAATCCTCATGGGAGATCTCCACGAAGCTCTCCTGGAGGTAATTGAAAAGCCTCTGCATGAGGTTCCTGGGGAGAGCGGCCTTATTCCGTCCTCCGTGGTAGCACACTTTTCCTTGCCAGTCTATCAACAGGTACTCGGGTATCATTGCCTCAACAAGCATGGCGGCATAGGGCCCTGGTTTTTGCCGGCTTTCACGCAGCATGCGGTCTTTATCAGCGTCACTGATCCTCATCAGGGTGATCTCGCCCATGGTGGCCTGCTTTGAATTAGAGGAATGTTAGTATTGGGACTGCTTGCCTGTTCCTTTACATAACTGTAACCGGCGGTTTACAGCCACATGGTGGAGGCGGGACAGGGGCAGCATACAGGGATCTTTCCCGGGGACAGCCGCGAGGGGGTGGAACAGGGGCAGAGTTCATGCTTTCCGGATTGCCTGCAGCAGGCTATAAATTAAGTTTTAAGCAGCCAAAAGTCTACGGCTTACCATGTCTGCCTGCTACACGAATTCTGCTGTCCTGCCCCGCTTGTCTGATCTCCACTCCAAGACCCCAGGCACTGAATGCGAAGGCCGAAAATTCGAACTTGTCCTGAGTGCGCATGAGATAGGTTCTGTGCATGGTCTTGTTCACAGAGACAGACTAGACTATGTTCATTGTTCGAAAAAATGTATCTTTGTAAGGAATTCACTCCCTTTTTCCCATCACACAGCTGCGACTGTCTCCCGACCTACCCTGGCATCCCCCTCACAGAGGCTGGCGCAGATTAGGCGGTGAAAGAAAAGGACATGGGACGAGATGTTCTCAGAACTTATGGGCTGCTCCCGAGCCGAGGCGGCCCAGCAGACCCAATGGAGGGAGAACATGTCTCAGTACCAGCGCTCACACAGTGAACGGGAGGACAGGTGGCAGCAGGAAGACCAGCAGGCGACTCAAACGCTGCTTGGACTAATGAGGGAGCAAACGGACACGCTCCGGCGCCTTGTGGATGTTCTGCAGGACCGGAGGCAGGAGGACAGAGCCCCACTGCAGTCTATCTCTAACCGCCCTCCCCCGCCACAAAGTCCCATACCCCCCTCACCCAAAGTACCAAGAAGGAAGGGCGGCAGGGGCCGTGAAAACTGTCACTCCACCCCTGCAGAGTGCTCAATTACAAAAAGGCTGTCATTCCCAAAATTTTGATAAGTCCTTTCCTTCCCTCCTCACCCAAGCCCCTGTCCCAGTTTCATCCCCTAACTGTCTAGTTGATAATAAAAAATACTTTTCTGTTAATTACTGGTTCCGTCCTGTTCTTTTAGAGGAGACTGTGTTTGAAGGGGGGGAAGGGGGTTGGTAATTGGACAGGACAGTCACCTTTACCAGGGTACAGATACGGGGGCAGGTTCAGCAGCAGGTCACACACACAGTGCAGTCACTAGGCACCCTGGTCAGTCTAGGAGGTGGTTTTCTTGTTCTGTGGGGAGTGGGGGGGTATGTGACTTTGTGGCGGGGGAGGGTGGTTAGAGATCTTATGCAGCGGTCCTTATCCTGGATCACAGAGCCATGCAGCAGGGGATCTGTAACCGTCCTCCCCCGCCACAAAGTCACATAGCCCCCACACACAGAGTCCCGAAAAGGAGGGGTGGCAGGCTCCGTTGAAACAACCAGTCCGCCACTGCGTACCGCTCTAGGAGCAGGAGCCTGTCATTCCTCGAGTTTAGAAGCGGTCTTTACATCACTACACACCCTACCACCACAGTCTGCGTCCCAGTTTCAACCCTTTACCGCGAAATCAGTATTAAAGAAAACGGTGTTAATTAACAAAGTTCCATGTATTTTATTTTTAAGCATGCGTTGGAAGGGGGTGAACGGGGTGAACGGGGTATGTAACTGCAGAGGATAGTCAACATTAGCTGGGTAAAGAAACGGGGGCAGGTTCAGCTTCTCTGTAAACAAACTTAATAGTCACAGGTTACCCTGCTCACTGAGGAACCTAGCTTTCAAAGCCTCCCGGATGCACATCGCTTCCCGCTGGGCTCTTCTAATCGCACGGCTGTCTGGCTGGGCGTAATCAGCAGCCAGGCTATCTGCCTCAACCTCCCATCCCGCCATAAAGGTCTCCCCCTTGCTCTCACAGAGATTGTGGAGCACACAGCAAGCTGCAATAACAATGGGGATATTGGTTTCGCCGAGATCTGAGCGAGTCAGTAAGCTTCTCCATCTCCCCTTGAGACGTCCAAAATCACACTGCACCACCATTCTGCACTTGCTCAGCCGGTAGTTGAAGAGTTCTTTGTCACTGTCCAGGGCGCCTGTATAGGGCTTAATGAGCCAGGGCATTAGCGGGTAGGCTGGGTCCCCGAGGATCACTATAGGCATCTCCACATCCCCAACAGTTATTTTGTGGTCCGGGAAGAAAATACCTTCCTGCAGGCGTCTAAACAGACCAGAGTTCCTGATAACACGTGCGTCATGAACCTTGCCCGGCCATCGGACGTTGATGTTGGTAAAACGTCCCCTATGGTCCACCAGTGCTTGCAGCACCATTGAAAAGTAGCCCTTTTGGTTAATATACTGGCTGGCCTGGTGGTCCGGTCCCAGGAGAGGGATGTGAGTTCCATCTATAGCGCCACCGCAGTTTGGGAATCCCATCGCGGCGAAGCCATCTATGATGACCTGAACGCTTCCCAGGGTCACTACCTTTGAGCGCAGTAGCTCAACGATTGCGTTGGCTACTTACATCACAGCAACCCCCACGGTAGATTTGCCCATGCCAAAGTGGTTTGCTTCTGACCGGTAGCTGTCTGGCGTTGCAAGTTTCCAGAGGGCTATGGCCAGTCGCTTCTGCACAGTCAGGGCTGCTCGCATCCGGGTGTCCTGGCGCTTCAGGGCAGGGGACAGCAAGTCACACAGTTCAAGGAAAGTGCCCTTACGCATCCTAAAGTTTTGCAGCCACTGTGATTCATTCCAGCCCTGCAGCACTATGCGGTCCCACCAGTCCGAGCTTGTTTCCCGGGCCCAGAATCGCCGTTCCACAGCATGAACATGACCCATTGCCACCATGATGTCCACGGCGTGGGGTCCCGTGCTTTGTGAGAGGTCTGTGCCACTCTCAGACTTCATGTCCTCACCGCGCTGCCGTAGCCTCCTCGCCCGATTTCTCAGCATCTGACTGTGAAAAAGGTGGACGATAAGGTGCGAGGAGTTGACAACAGCCATAACTGCAGCGATGATCGCAGCGGGCTCCATGCTCGCAGTGCTGTGGCGTCCGCGCTGTCACTCACCAGAAAAGTGCGCGAACTGATTGCCCACCGGCACTTTCAGGGAGGGAGGGCGGGAGTGACGGTTGAATGACGACAGTTACCCAAAACCACCCTCGACACATTTTTTCCCCCAGCAGGCATTGGGGGCTCGACCCAGAATTCCAATGGGCAGCCCACAGTGCACCGCTTCCAATGTCGACGCTTGCCCCATTAGTGTGGACTCACAAAGTCAAATTACTGTCCTTAGTGTGGATACACACGTTCGACTTTGTAATATCGGTTCCACAAATTCGATTTAAGTAGAATCTAACTACTCTGGTAGTGTAGACATACCCTGAGTGTCTGTTGCAGGAGACAGTTTGTCAGTTTGTCAGTTTGACCGTGTGCTTGATTGTTTGATTGTTTGTTTGAAAACTGTGTATTGGGCGTGCTTTGTTCCAGGTGGGCCTTGAGTGGGCCTGACTGTTATAAAAAGGCAGCCAGCAGCGAACCAGCTGAGTGGTGAACAGCAGAGGCTAACAGAGGGAGTTTGCCTGGGAGTTCGCCTGGGAAGAGCCTACTGAGGCTTTCATCTCGCGGGCTTCTGTGAGTTGCTGCAACAGCTGAGGAAGCTCCTAGAAGGAAGAAATAATGGAAGGTGAGCGTTCAGCTGTTGTAACCTGCACAGGTTGTGCCATGTTTGTCTTTCTTCCACAGGACAGAAGCGACTTTGTCTGTATAAAGTGCAAGCTGGTCTCCATATTGGAAGAGAAAGTTCGAGGTCTGGAGCAACAAGTATCGACCCTGCGTTGCATAAGAGAAAATGAAGATTTCCTGGACAGATGTCAGGATATGCTTCTACAGGCACAATGTCTTGAAGAATCGGAGCAGGCTGTGCAGAGGGGAGAGAGGGACGGTGAAGAAATTTGGCAGCATGCGACCTCAAGAAGAAGAAAGAGGAGCGTCCATTTACCAGCAATGGAGATACAGATGAGCAAGAGTTTTCATGTTCTTTCCACAGGTACTAATGCGGAGAGTGGACTAGATGGTACATTTGAGAGAAGGGAGCAGAAGGAGACTCCTCCGACTGGAAGGCACGAGATGCACTGCCCTAGGGATGGGGGTTCCACGACCACCGCTCCCAAGAGGAGGAGGAGGGTGGTGGTGGTTGGGGACTCCCTCCTCAGGGGGACTGAGTCAGCTATCTGCTGCCCCGACCGAGAAAACCGAGAGGTCTGCTGCTTGCCAGGAGCTAGGATTCACGATGTGACAGAGAGACTGCCGAGACTCATCAAGCCCTCGAATCGCTACCCCTTCCTGCTTCTCCACATTAGCACCAATGATACTGCCAAGAATGACCTTGAGCGGATCACTGCAGACTACGTGGCACTGGGAAGAAGGATAAAGGAGTTTGAGGCGCAAGTGGTGTTCTCGTCCATCCTCCCTGTGCAGGGAAAAGGCCTGGGTAGGGATCGTCGAATAGTGGAAGTCAGAGAATGGCTACAAGGTGGTGTCGGAGAGAAGGCTTTGGATTATTCAACCATGGGATAGTGTTCCAAGAAGGAGGAGTGCTAGGCAGAGACAGGCTCCACCTAACCAAGAAAGGGAAGAGCATCTTTGCAAGCAGGCTGGCTAACCTAGTGAGGAGGGCTTTAAATTAGGTTCACCGGGGAAAGGAGACCAAAGCCCTGAGGTAAGTGGAGAAATGGGATACCAGGAGGAAGCACGAGCAGGAGAGTGCAAGAGGGGAGGACTCCTGTCTCAGACTGAGAAATCGGGACAATCAGCGAGTTATCTTAAGTGCCTCTACACAAATGCAAGAAGCCTGGGAAACAAGCAGGGAGAACTGGAAGTCCTGTCACAGTCAAGGAACTATGATGTGATTGGAATAACAGAGACTTGGTGGGATAACTCACATGACTGGAGTACTGTCATGGATGGATATAAACTGTTCAGGAAGGACAGGCAGGACAGAAAAGGTGGGGGAGTTGCATTGTATATAAGAGAGCAGTATGACTGCTCAGAGCTCCAGTATGAAACTGCAGAAAAACCTGAGAGTCTCTGTATTAAGTTTAGAAGTGTGAGCAACAAGGGTGATGTCATGGTGGGAGTCTGCTATAGACCACCATACCAGGGGGATGAGGTGGACGAGGCTTTCTTCCGGCAACTAGCAGAAGTTACTACATTGCAGGCCCTGGTTCTCATGGGAGACTTTAATCACCCTGCTATCTGCTGGGAGAGCAATACAGCAGTGCACAGACAATCCAGGAAGTTTTTGGAAAGTGTAGGGGACAATTTCCTGGTGCAAGTGCTGGAGGAACCAAGTAGGGGCAGAGCTCTTCTTGATCTGCTGCTCACAAACAGAGAAGAGTTAGTAGGGGAAGCAAAAGTAGATGGGAACCTGGGAGGCAGTGACCATGAGATGGTCGAGTTCAGGATCCTGACACAAGGAAGAAAGGAGAGCAGCAGAATATGGATCCTGGACTTCAGAAAAGCAGACTTTGACCCCCTCAGGGAACTGATGGGCAGGATCTCCTGGGAAAATAACATGAGGGGGAAAGGAGTCGAGGAAAGCTGGCTGTATTTTAAAGAATCCTTATTGAGGTTGCAGGAAAAAACCATCCCGATGTGTAGAAAGAATAGTAAATATGGCAGGCGACCAGCTTGGTTTAACAATGAAATCCTTGCTGATCTTAAACACAAAAAAAGAAACTTACATAAAGTGGAAGCTTGGACAAATGACCAGGGAGGAGTATAAAAATATTGCTCAGGCATGCAGGAGTGAAATCAGGAAGGCCAAATCACACTTGGAGTTGCAGCTAGCAAGAGATGTTAAGAGTAACAAGAAGGGTTTCTTCAGGTATGTTAGCAGCAAGAAGAAAGTCAAGGAAAGTGTGGGCCCCTTGCTGAATGAGGGAGGCAACCTAGTGACAGAGGATGTGGAAAAAGCTAATGTACTCAATGATTTTTTTTGCCTCTGTCTTCACAAACAAGCTCAGCTCCCAGACTGCTGCACTGGGCAGCATAGTATGGGGAGAGGGTGACCAGCCCTCTTTGGAAAAAGAAGTGGTTTGGAACTATTTAGAAAAACTGGATGAGCACAAGTCCATGGGGCCGGATGCACTGCATCCGAGGGTGCTAAAGGAGTTGGCCGATGAGATTGCAGAGCCATTGGCCGTTATCTTTGAAAAATCATGGCGATCGGGGGAGGTCCCGGATGACTGGAAAAAAGCTAATGTAGTGCCCATCTTTAAAAAAGGGAAGAAGGAAGATCCAGGGAACTACAGGCCAGTCAGCCTCACCTCAGTCCCTGGAAATATCATGGAGCAGGTCTTCAAGGAATCAATTATGAAGCACTTAGATGAGAGGAAAATGATCAGGAACAGTCAGCATGGATTCACCAAGGGCAAGTCATGCCTGACTAACCTAATTGCCTTCTATGAGGAGATAACTGGGTCTGTGGATGAGGGGAAAGCAGTGGATGTGTTATTCCTTGACTTTAGCAAAGCTTTTGATATGGTCTCCCATAGTATTCTTGCCAGCAAGTTAAAGAAGTGTGGGCTGGATGAATGGACAAAAGGTGGATAGAAAGCTGGCTAGATCATTGGGCTCAATGGGTAGTGATCAATGGCTCCATATCTAGTTGGCAGCTGGTTTCAAGCGAAGTCCCCCAAGGGTCAGTCCTGGGGCCAGTTTTGTTCAATATCTTCATTAATGATCTTGAGGATGGCATGGACTGCACTCTCAGCAAGTTTGCAGATGACACTAAACTGGGAGAAGTGGTAGATACGCTGGAGAGTAGGAATAGGATACAGAGGGACCTAGACAAATTAGAGGATTCGGCCAAAAGAAACTTGATGAGGTTCACAAGGACAAGTGCAGAGTCCTGCACTTAAGACAGAAGAATCCCATTCACTGCTACAGACTAGGGACCGAATGGCTAGGCAGCAGTTCTGCAGAAAAGGACCTAGGGGTTACAGTGGACGAGAAGCTGGATATGAATCAACAGTGTGCCCTTGTTGCGAAGAAGGCTAATGGGATTTTGGGCTGTATAAGTAGGGGCATTGCCAACAGCTTGGGGGATGTGCTCATTCCCCTCTATTCAACATTGGTGAGGCCTCATTTGGAGTACTGTGTCCAGTTTTGGGCCCCACACTACAAGAAAGATGTGGAAAAATTGGAAAGAGTCCAGTGGAGGGCAACAAAAATGATTAGGGGGCTGGAGCACATGACTTATGAGGAGAGCCTGAGGGAACTGGGATTGTTTAGTCTGCAGAAGAGAAGAATGAGGGGGGATCTGATAGCTGCTTTCAACTACCTGAAAGGGGGTTCCAAAGTGGATGGATCTAAACTGTTCTCAGTGGTACCAGATGACAGAACAAGGAGTAATGGTCTCAAGTTGCAGTGGGGGAGGTTTAGGTTGGATATTAGGAAAAACTTTTTCACTAGTAGGGTGGTGAAGAACTGGAATGGGTTACTTAGGGAGGTGGTGGAATCTCCTTCCTTAGAGGTTTTTAAGGTGAGGCTTGACAAAGCCCTGGCTGGGATGATTTTGTTGGGTTTGGTCCTGCTTTGAGCATGGGGTTGGACTAGATGACCTCCTGAGGTCCCTTCCAACCCTTATATTCTATGCTTCTATGATTATATGACAGTGAGGATTCTGGCCTCAACCAGAAGGGGACGCTGTAGGGAGCAGGGCAAGAGCTCTGGCTGTCGGGGGAGCTCCCGGCTACTCCAGCCCCAGCCTATCACTGAGCTGTTCCACCCTTAGGATACGAATTTCCTTCCCTTGAACACCAGGGACCCAATCTTCCAGACCTTCAGCAGGGAGGAGATCCTGTACGAGGGCAACACCACCATCTACCCGGCCTTCATCAACGAGGCTGCCTACTATGAGAAGAAGGTGGCCTTTGCCAAGATGGAGAAGCACACGTTCTCCATCCCCGGCCTGCAGAGACAATGAGCCTGGGGCCAGGTGGGCCATGGGCTAAGAGGGAATAAACAGACTGAATGGATATGATGGTGTGTGCCATGAGGGACGGGATGGGGGTTATCAGGCGGACATCACCCTTGTGTTGTGATGGAGGGGCTGGGCTGGGTGTTGACTGCACCATCTGGTAGCACCACCTATTATCCAGGTTCCTCGACACTTCCCAGTGCAAGACTCTTTGTTTTTTCTTTCTTATAACTTTGAAAAACTTTAACCGTTCAGGCTGAAACTTTCCAGGCAGGCCTGGTGTCTGCCTCAGGCAGACATTTTTTGGGAACATTTCAGCCATTCGGCCTTTTCCCAAGAACGAGGCTAGGGCAAAAGCCATTGTTTTGCCAGGTTAATTTATACAACAGTTTCTTTGTAATGCTCTAGTGCCCCCAAGCAGCAGGGTGGCTTGGAGGAAGGGATGTGCCTTTTGCTGTCCCCATCGAAATCCACCCACATTTGGCCAAGTTATAAGTCTTTGGAGAATCTGAGTTTGCACATGCTCAGTAGAGCCTTTTTAATTCCCTGAAGATTCTGCTTCACCCCATCCCAGCTCCTAGAATGGATTAGAGTGCCCATGGGCCCGCCCTACCGGGTGACTGAGCACGCTCCAGCCTGGGGCTGCAGGAGCTGAGCCCAATTTTCACTGCAATTGTTGCTCCTGTCTGCTGTGGTGCCAGGCACCAGCACACAGAGCAGGGCACCTTTCTCTCCTGTGTACTCAGTGACCCCCTCAGGTGGTGTGGGGGAGGTGCGACCTGAGTCAACTGCAGTCGCAGGAGCAATGCAGGAGTGAGAACAGGTGCAGGGTGGGAGAGTGAAGAGGCAGGATCTGTCCTGGGGAAGGCTGTGGGGGAGGAAGTTGGGCAGGATCCAATGAAGTGGGATGGGGGCTGGAGCCAGGGAAGTGATGGGATGGGGAAACAGGGCTAAAGGTGGGGGTGGGAGGTGTGGTGAGTCCCATCAGGCATGCCATGGCCTGGCTCAGAACTGGGCGATCATGGAGGCCGGTTCCAACCTGCTGAGGGGAAGCAGAAGAGGCTCGGTAGCATGGGATGGGTCTGCCACAAGCAGGACTTACCCACCCCCCGACCCACACAGGGGATCCAGTCCATTGTTTTCTTCTTTGGGGTCAGGGCAATAACCAGGCTCGTTAACACCCCCCAAAAAAATCATGGCCTTGACCCCGAGTGTCTCCTGCTGCCACCAGTGGGCCAGCTCCAGCGGCTGCCCCTGCCTTCACGGGAGATTGCTCAGCATGGCTCTGCCACCCGGGGCATAGCCTGGCTCAGCTGCTCCACACCCAGCCCTGGGGTTTAACTTTAACCAGCCCCGCAGGAGGCAGAGAAGCTGCAGGTGGCTTCAGCCAAAGGCCAGAGTTAAACATTAGCCCTGCAGACTGCTCCGGCCTGGGGCTGCCCTGTCTGCCTGCTGGCTCCCCCGGGGAGCGCGGTGTGAATGGCCCTTGCTCAGTGCTTCACAGGTAGTGTCTGCCAGCTGGAGACCAGGGGCGGCGCCAACCTCTTCCTGGTGTGGGGCTGAGGTGGGCTAGACAGAAAAGGGGGGACTATAGCTCCAGCAAGTCCCGTCCCCTCAGCACTGCCGCTGCTGGAGACACTGTTGGACACATAAACCACCAGGGGTTGGCCACCTTTCAGCAGTGGTGTGCCGAGTCTTTATTTATTCACTCTAATTTAAGGTTTCGCGTGCCAGTAATACATTTTAACATTTTTACAAGGTCTCTTTCTATACGTCTATAATATATAACTAAACTATTGTTGTATGTAAAGTAAATAAGGTTTTTAAAATGTTTAAGAAGCTTCATTTAAAATTAAATTAAAATGTAGAGTCCCCCCACCCCCGGACCGGTGGCCAGGACCCAGGCAGTGTGAGTGCCACTGAAAATCAGCTCGCGTGCCGCCTTTGGCGTGCGTGCCATAGGTTGCCTACCCCTGCACTGGAGGGAGACAGAGACCAGCACAGCGGTAACCTGGAGGTTGGTAAACTCATCCCCATCATTGCTTTATCTTCCTGGGGCTGGACGGGAGCTGGGAACCTAGAGGAGAAAGGCCCCGGGTCCCATTCCCTGCTCCCCTGAGCCAGACAGTTCCACCCTGTAACGGAGGTGAGACTCACGGCTGCGGCTCCTCCTGCTGTCGTCCTAGGAATTAGCTCATTCACAGCCTTGGAGTGCCCTCTGCAGGCCCCTGTCTCATCTTGCCGCTGGGTCCCCGTGTCCCTCCCGGACCCCGGTGCCCCTTTCCATTGGGGTGCTGCCCCTCACAATACCCCCACAGTCTTGGTGGGTCTCCCCTCCCCAGGGAACCCCTATTCCCCTATCCCCACTTTGCCTCAGTCTTGGCTACTGCCAGTCCCCATCTAGCCCCCACTCACTGGGGCCGACTGCAATATAATTGCCACTTATCGTTGGCGAGGAGGGTCTGGGCCTGCTGCCTCTGCCTACCCATGGGCTGCCCTCTGCAACCCAGGGCCGGTGCAAGCACTAGGCAAACTAGGCTGCTGCCTAGGGCACCGAGATATGGGGGGCGACGAAAGGCAGTGCCTAAAAATAGGACCAGATAGCAATCAAGACACAGGCTGCAGATCACAGACTGTAGGGAGGACGTAGATAAGAACCACGCTCCCAATGAATTGCTCTCCTGCCATTTAGACAGCCAGCGATTAGGGAAGTCCTTTGATTAGATCACAGACTATAGGGAGGTGATAAGAATCACGCTCCCAATTAATTGCTCTCCGAAGCTACATTTGGATCAATCAGAGAGCTATACCCTTGAAAAAGTACTGGAAGAAGCAAAGACTTCAATCCAGAAGTTGACTAATGAAGGCATTTATATTGAATCCTTAAGTGAAGAGGACAAGAAGTGTTTGTTAAGACACAGACTTGATTCTTAAAAATCTACAACAGCGACTTCTAGATTCTACTCAACCTCTACGTAGCTTTTACAGACCACCCCGCTGGTCTGGGGAAAGAGGCAACTTCCTAGGTTTACAGCCCCTCAGTTAGCTAGTTATCTCCAACTTTGGATCGGACCAATCAGATGCTATTCTACAGCTGTGTCATAGAATACATTTTCCTGAACCAATCCTATAGTCCCAAGATTTTTAAACTGAGCCATCTCCCTCCCCCACCTTTAACTGCCTTATTCTTATCTAAAAAAACAGACCCCCAAGCATCTTTTCCGCCCTTTTACATAGCGGTTAAAACCATAAGCCCTTAGTAACAAACAATTTTTAAAAGTTTTCCCCTATGTTTTAGACTAAGATTGGTTATTTTTTAGTGAGGACAATTTGAAACTGCAGCAAAGCCCCTCTTAGCAAAAACGGCATCTGTGAGTCAGTGGATCACAGATAAGAAGGCTGCTTCTTCCCCAACGTTTTAACAAATAGAGGTGGAAGTTATATTAAGTTTTGTAAAGGAATAAACACTTTAAAAAACAAGACTATATGAAGACAGAGCCTTTATTTAACATTTTTACATGTGTTTTGATTTAAAAAAAAGAGCATGCAGAAACACCCCAGGTTTAAAACCACAGGACCTTAGTAACAGCTAGTTTATATTCCCCTTATTCTGTAATCCAGTGGATCACAGAGAAGTTTATTTTCTTCCCCACTTTTTAACAAATCCCTTGGAAAGTTATATTGAGCTTTAATTTTCTTAGGATTTTTAGATTTAAGTATAAATTTTTCTATTTCATTATCAGAATGTCTTTGTTTTTAAATGTTTGTAACCCGTTTGCTGAGACAGAGGTACAAGCTCTGTGTTTGTTTTGGGTCCATAGATTTTATTAAAATAATACATCACAGACTGGAACTGTGGCTTTCTCTACATTTTAAAAACAGATAAGACTAATTAGGCTAGCCAGTTATGCATGCACTATAGTCTGCCTTAGCAATGCCCTAGGGGTCACCCCTTCAGTTTGCTTGTTTTTTCACACAGACGTCTTTCCTAACTTTTTTAATGCTGTTAACGTTTTAACAAATGGTGAGATTGCATTGACAGACACTTTGTGAAAGTTATAACAAGTATTTTATTCCATTTTCTGATTGTAAAAGACAAAAACCATCGCTCTGTGACTGCATGAAGCTCAGAAATAGCCTATCTGAAGAACACCCCATCCCTTGACTTTCCGCCCATACTTTTAGCACTTGCAAAATATGCAGTGTTTCATTATATAAAGGTTTTATAAACATTTAACATGAAAATACAGATTTGACTGAGATGTAACATAACACAGCCTTTTTTAAGGATATTTTGTATGCAGTGAGGCCTATTTGAAGCATTATGTTTGTTTAACATAAGAACATAAGAACACAAGAATGGCCGTACCGGGTCAGACCAAAGGTCCATCTAGCCCAGTATCTGTCTAGCGACAGTGGCCAATGCTAGGTGCCCCAGAGGGAGTGAACCTAACAGGCAATGATCAAGTGATCTCTCTCCTGCCATCCATCTCCATCCTCTGACAAACAGAGGCTAGGGATGCCATTCCTTACCCATCCTGGCTAATAGCCAGTGGTGAGCTGGAGCAGGTTCCCACAGGTTCTCAAGAACCGGTTGCTAAAATTAGACGTCCG